>NC_069500.1:770279688-770374688 GCF_027579735.1 Bombina bombina | reverse complement strand
GTTTAAACTAAGAATACCAAGAGAAAAAAGCAAATTTGATGATAAAAGTAAATTGGAAAGTCGATTAAAATTAAAAGTCCTAAAATTGCATGCTCTGGGGAGGAAGAGGAGGAGACTGTGCATAGGCTGCACCTGTGCATTAGTGCACCTGAGCACCTGTACAGACATCACTCCCCTGCAGTTACACCTTGGCGGTTTGTAGCGCTTGGATCCTTCATGTTAGAAGGAAATTCTGCAGCTGGTTAAAGCCAACACACCAGCTACCCTCCACAGCGTAAACTGATATCATACGCTTAAGATAAAAGACCTTTCTCTGGAGAGACTAATAACCCATTTGAGCATTTTACTGGGTAAACTTACCATAATGAAATAATAATACCCTGGCTAGCAGCACAAGTGAAGCGCTGACTTTTTTTCTTGATGGAGGAAATGCCGGGCTAACCAGACTTAGCAATCCGCAGCATAACAGCACCAAGAAGCAGCCTGCCTTGAATTATTCCCCCTTGCTAAACTGAAGCGCGGACCCTCACAGCAACTTACCGGCACCTGACCTGCCTCGGGGGCAATCAAGCCCGCTCCCACCCACCGGTGCTGCGTGTGGTGAGCGGATGGATCATTGAGCTCAGCGCGGAGGATAGTGAACCTGGTTTTATTTCCTCCTCTCCTCCCCCGGAACTGCGCGGAGGGATTCGGAGACGGAGGCACTCAGCATACCGGGACCTGCTGAGACCAGCTGGAAGGACACCCCGCTAAGCCCGGTAAGCGTCTAAAGATTGCAAAGAGTTTGAAAGGTTGGGATTCAGAACAAACTTTCTTTTTTGCTCCATACCCAACTTCAACTTGAAGCACAAGGAACATATTGGGGTAAGGGGGAATAATCTGTGTCTTTTTACCTGATCCATACTTGGCAAAACTCTGCTCTCTGGCTTATGCTAAAGTTGAAATATTGAAGGCATTTAACTGAAATTGACTTTTCTATCCTACAAGTTTTGCTGCTTAAAAAAAAAAAAAGGAAAAAAAAAAAAAAAAAACCTGCTTAAGAAGTTAAAATCAAGCTACTTTGAGAATAACCTCCCCTTTAATGAATAAAAGGCATAGCAAGGAAGTAAAATTATCTACAAAAACTATAAGAACTCTTTTATATCTTTGCCTTGATAACGGACTAAAGTATGCTTAAAAGCTAGATTCATATGTAACTGGCTTAAGAACTACCTTTGTATTTATTAATCTCAGTAAGAACTGCAGCAAGGCTTTTTGGCCTATAGGAACTCAGATTGTTTTTTTAAATCAGGAACTGGGTATTACTTTAATATCTAAACATTAAGTATCTGTGCAGCCTTTTTTTTCTATCTTTATAACATGATATATTTTCTACTTATTGGCAAACAGAGAACCCATTCTTTCCAGTGAGCCTGTTAACCTCACTAAAAAGGGAATTTGTATTACTCTTTAGAAAAAATACCAGAATTTGTTACAACTTATAATAATTGTATAATTGAATGGCTTATCCCTGTTATTGTAGTCACTAAATTTCTTTACTAGATATTTAAAGGAAAAACTATAGAAGTGAGATTTATAGGGGTGATATATAATTTACAAATAGTCTGTATTTTAACTAATTGAGAGCCTAAAGGGCCAGAAATCTGTCACATTATAAACCATAGCACCTGTAAGAATACTGATACAATAGTTACTCAAAAAATTAAGATCTTGCTGCAGAGGCTGTAATATCTCTTAAAGAACAGATCTATATTAAGCATACAAAGTTGAAATTTAGTATTCCAAAATCGTATAAGCAATTAGAAAAGGCTTCTACATGAGATCTCTGCCTCTTTCTTTGGAGCTAGTGAACTGGCTGTGTTAATTAATAGCTCATGGTTTAATGAGAATCTTTCTTTTCTTTAGCACAGTAGTCTCTATTTACATTCCCTGCCAATTCTGGTCCAAACTCACATAAGAACATATTAATCACCCCTTTTCTTTTTTTATCCCCACACTCACTCCCAGCACTTCTCCTTTTTTTTTTTTTTTTTTTTTTTTTCACTCTCAGCACCTCTTTTTTTTTTTCACTCTCAGCACCTCCTTTTTTTTTTTTTTTTTTTTTTTCTCTCACACGCACACACATTGATTGAACCCTTTTGCTTTTCTCTCTCTTTCTGAGTATATGGACAAATATATCACTTCCCCCACTTGCACTCCCAAGACTAATCCAGGTATGGCAGCAAAATCAAAGGAGCGCAGAACAAAAAACATAGAGAGCCCTGTAGCACCACACGACTCTATTGCTCAATCACAGAGCATAAGTTCCATAGAATCTCAAAACACACAATCTTTAGTCTCTAGTATCCTAGAGGCCATATCACCTAAATTTGATTCCCTAAAAAATGAAATAAAGCAGGACATCGCATCACTAGCAATAGAAGTGAAACAGTTCGCTGGTAGACTACAAGAAATAGAACAGAGAATTTCTGATCTTGAGGATAAGACAAATATTCAGACCCCAAAAATTGAGGGAAACCAAAAGTTAATAAATAAACTCCAAGCTAAAATAGATGATCTTGAGAATAGGGCAAGGAGGAATAATTTAAGAATTATAGGATACCCAGAATCTGTACAGCAAGAAGATTTAATGAAATTCATGACACTCACACTCCCTCAATTGCTGAACATTCCCCCACCACCTACGCCTTTTCTGATAGAGAGAGTTCACAGATTGGGGAGATCTCCAAATGTCTCTAAACCAAGACCAATTATCGCAAAATTTTTAAATTATCAGGATAAATTGCTGTTTATGCAATATTACAGAAAAAAGCAGCTCTTGGTCTATGAGGGCTCAAAGATATTGTTATTTCAAGATTTCTCTATGGAGATATCTTCTAAGAGAAAGGAGCTCTCCCCAGTCTGTGGAAAAATGCTAAAGGTCGGCTGGCAAGCCACAGTTATCTATCCTGCTAGGCTCAAGGTAACTGTAGAAGGTCAAACTTTTTTTTTTCAAACAGTAGCCGAGGCAGAGAGAAAATTAGCAGAGCATGGGTTTTAACCATCGCTTAGATAAATTTTTTCTATGTTTCTTTTTCTCCCATACCATTAATAAATTCTTGCATATCTACACCATGATATTAATAATAGATAAACTTTTTATAATTCCAGAGCTGAGGGAGACCTTTGTTTCTTTCCTTTTTTCTCCTTATTTATTTATTTATTTTTTCTTTTATTTTTTTTATTTATCTATTTATTTATTTTTTTTTCTTTTATTTTTTTGTTGTTGCATATCTGCTACTTACACCAATAAATATATACTAGATGGGTAAAAATCTTAGACTCACAACATGGAACATAGGGGGAATTACATCCCCTATTAAACGAAAAATGATTTTATCACACCTACAAAGGATTAATACATCAATAGCATTAATTCAAGAGACACATTTAAATCTAGAGGAATCCATGAAACTTAAATCGACATGGGTGTCAGAAGTAATTTGCGCTCCGACCTCCAATAGAAAAAACGGGGTAGCTATTTTACTAGGAAAAAAATTAGTATATGACAAACTACTCACAATAGTAGACTTAGAAAGCAGATATTTAATACTAAAATTGAAAATAGAAGGATCTATATATACAATATGCAACTTATATGCCCCCAACACAATTAAACCAGAATTCTGGGACTCCCTCCAATCTCAACTACTTCAAGTAGCAGAAGGTTATGTAATAGTTGCAGGTGATTTTAATATGGCACCCCGATGTCCCCTCGATAGACTGAGAAGAGGTACTGCGCAAAAAAAAACTAAAAAAGATAACTTGGAAGCAAAAATTTTTAACACTATCTTTCAAAATCTAGCCGTCAGAGATATCTGGCGGGTCCAAAACCCGGATTTAAAAAATTATACATGTTATTCAAAGGCATTTAAATCATTATCCAGAATTGATCTTATTCTAGTAAATGATAGCTTATATCAAAGAGGAGCCAGAGCTACCATTTCAGAAATTTGTATCTCAGATCACGCCCCTGTGATGCTAGATATCCCAGTAAATAATCTATCTACAAGAAGAGCGCGTTTTTTCTATCCAAAATATTTAAATAACGATCCGAAATTCAGTAATTGGCTAAAAAATAAACTAGAAGAATTTTTTCAGTTTAATATTGGATCAGTATCTAACTTCTCAGTTGTCTGGGAGACAGCGAAAGCGGTATTAAGGGGAGAAATCATCGCCTATATGGCGAGGGGCAAGCGTAATTCTCGATTAAAGGAAAAGCAACTAACAGCAGCAGTAAGTAATGCTTATAACAGATTTTTAAATTTTCAATCAGAAGAAAACTGGACTAGATATGCCAAATTGAAAAAAGAACGGGATTCCTTCTTAACAGCCTCAACAATTCGATCAGAACTAAAATATCAAGCGAACCTATATAAATATGGAAATAAATCAGGTAAGCTGCTATCTAAACTAGTAAAAAACTTTAAACAATCACCAACAATAGAATCAATACAGATCAAGGATAGTCATTTGAATGCCCCAGAAGACATATTGGAATCTTTTTACCAACATTATAAAATAATTTATTCATCTACACCTATGGATAAGTCGGCTAGGGATGTGTTCTGGAAAGACTTAAAGATCACGAAATTCAAATCTGAGTTCAGCCAGAAATTAAATGGGCCCATTTCTGAGCTCGAAGTCTCAAAAGCTATCCAAACATTAAAACTTGAGAAAGCTCCAGGTCCGGACGCAATGCCTAACGATTTTTATAAAATCATGGCACCTACCTTAATTCCCCACTTAACTAAACTCTTTAATCAATATTTCTCAGGCGAGGTCCAAATACCAAATACATTTTTAGAATCTAATACTATCTTTCTACTTAAACCTGGGAAAGATCCAGCGAACAGGGACTCATATAGACCAATAGCACTGTTAAACTCAGATTATAAGATATTCACATCAATTTTAGCAGCAAGATTACAAGAGGGGATAGCAGATGTCATTCATAAAGACCAAGTGGGCTTTATTCGCAACCGCAGTTCAGCAGCAAAAATTAGGCAATTACTTCTAATTATTGACTACTTTAAGAATGTCAAAGAGAGTACATTGAAAGAACAGTCTGATGCCGCAATATTAGCGGTAGACGCCGAAAAGGCATTTGATCGTGTTAATCATGAGTTCTTATTAGATGCCGTACAACGCTTTGGAATTGATAACAAATTTTATAAACTGGTGGAAAATATATGTTTATATTCATCCACGAGTCTAGTTATTAATGGGCATGTATCAGATACAATTAGAATGGAAAGAGGAACCCGTCAAGGATGTCCTCTTTCACCTCTATTATTCAACCTAGCAATTGAACCACTTGCACTGAAAGTTAGACATCAGATTGAGGGAATAAAAATTCATAAAAAAGAGGTGAAGGTCTCCCTATATGCCGATGACCTGCTACTATATATCTCAAACACATCGTCAAATATTCCCAAATTTAATAAAATAGTAGATTTATACGGTCGATGCTCAGGATATAAAATAAACAACACAAAGTCTGAACTATTGTGGCTGAGGAAAATGAAAGATTCCTGCACAAAACATCCTTACAAACTAGTTACAAGTTCCTTTAGGTATCTAGGAATCATAATATCAGATAATCCTAAAGATTGGTACTCTCTAAATATATCTCCTATATTAAAACAAGCTCTGAGCTATATGAAGAATTGGCAACATCTGCCACTCTCCATCTCAGGGCGAATAGCTCTTTACAAAATGACTATCCTTCCTAAGATTCTCTATATCTTGCAGAACCTTCCTGTTCTGATTAAAATATATGATATAAAGAAATTTAATTCTACTCTTAGAAGTTTTATATGGTATTCAAAAAAACCTAGAATTTCACTTCAAAAACTAGCCTTCCCTAAACAATATGCCGGACTGGCACTCTCTGATCTGCATTCCTATAATCTTGTTTTTCTAGGTCGTATAGCTTCTGACTGGATAGCAGAAGCAGATTATTTCACAGACAATGATCTTGAGGCAAACATAATATTCCCTCTAATTCCACTATCTTTGCTGCACTTGTCTTATAACTCTATTCCTAAACAAGTAAAGAAGTTTAAAACAATCTTTATAATCATTAAGGCGTGGAAAAAGATTGGAGCAAAAGTTGGAATTAACACAGATATACCTAAACATCAAACCCTTATTGGTAATCCAGAATTCCAAGAAGGAACTTCTTCACCCATTCTGATGAAATGGAAGAGGCAGGGAATATACTATGCACGACAAGTGGTTAATTTTGAGACGGGGAACATTAAATCCTTTGAAGACTTAAAACAAGAATATAGCTTGGATAATCGTGACTTTTTTACATATCTGCAAGTTAGACACTATGTAACGCAATTAATTCATAAGTTCCCGTGGAACTGGACATGGGGTAGGTTAGGGAATTGGCCAGTTCTGATTAAAGCCGGACTTACCTCTATCTCTTCATGGTACACATATATGGTAGGGTTTAAGGGTGAAGAGTGCGTCAAACAAATAGCTCAAAAATGGACAAACCTCTTTATGATTAATATTGATCATAAGAAGCAGGTTTTACGTTCTATAGTCTTACTTTTTGAGACCACAATAGCTGAGACTTGGAGGGAGTCCCATGTGAAACTCATACACTTAACATACTATTCCCCAGATAAAGGTTATAAATGGCATAATACAAACTTTAATAGCTGCCCCAAATGTAGATTACCAGCGGCCGACATAATTCATGTATTATGGTCTTGCCCTAAACTGCAACAACTCTGGCTCAAAATAGAATTTTGGATAGAAAAAGTCTTAAAAATAACTCCTCTAAAGCTTACAGGCATAGATATAATTTTCTTGAAAGATAAGAGTCCAACTTTAAAAGAAGTAAGAATAATAAATCTAATCATTTTAGCAGCTAGAAATTTGTTATTTAAGGACTGGAAGCACAATATTATACCATCAATAACAGAGATTAAAAACTATCTTAGGAAACAATGTATAGTTGAACAACTAGCAACGAACTTGAATTCGGAGCAAGAGATAACTAGCTTTTTTCGAAAGTGGTCAAGATTTATTAGGATATTCCCCCCTAGCGAGATTGATACTCTAATCTATCCATTTCGGAATACCGAAATTGTGTTATTAGACATATGGTAACTTAACTTATCTTATCTGAACAACAAACAGCTCTTTTTTTTTTTTTTTTTTTTTTTTTTTTTTTTTTTTTTCCCCCTTCCCTTCCCTCTCCCCCTCAGCTCTGGACATAATTTGATACATTCAAAAGTAAAAGGAGAAAAAGAGAAAAAGAAAAAGGAAAGCAAACAATCTAACACAAGAAATAGTTAAGTTAATCCATTCCAGGAATATTATCTCTCTGGTTTATTTTTGTTATTTTAAAAGGAAAATCCAGCAGACTTATATCTAGTCAGATTGAACTAAGTAGTAACTCATATCAACGGTTCAAGATTAGAATTTTTTTTTTTGTCTTTCTTATTGATTTATCGAATTGATGTATTTGATATGAAATTAATATCTTATCATATGTTATCTTTTTAGAAAAATATTATGTTATGAACTCTTTGTTACTATGAAATCTAATGTTATCCCTGCTGATAATAAATAAAAGATGTAAAAAAAAAAAAAAATTAAAAGTCCTATCTGAATAATGAAAGTTTAATTTATACTTGACTGTCCCTTTAAGTTGGGTAATAATAATACCTGTTATCAGTGCCACAAGTAGTTTAAGGCTGTGCGCTATACAAGCATCCAATTATTATAAAGAGGCTCCATCAGAAATACTAGTTATTAATTCCCATTGACTTTTCACAATGTTATCCTCACATTACTTTGCACTGAGAGAACTGAACAGCAGCATTTCAATCTTTAAAGGGACAGTAAACTCAAAATTAAACTTTCACAATTTAGCTAGAACATGGAATTTTAAACAACTTTCTGGTTTACTTCTCTTATCTAACTTGCTTTGTACACTTTGCCTTCTTTGTTGAAAAGCATACCTAGGTAGGTTCAGGTGAAGCAATGCACTACTAGTAGCTAGCTGTTGATTGGTGGTTGTACATGCTGTGTATGCCTCTTGTCATTGGCTCATCCAATGTATTCAGCTAGCTCCCATAAGTGTATTGTTCCTTCTTCAACAAAGGATACTAAGGGAATGAAGCAAATTTGATAATAGAAGTTAATAGGAAAATTGTGGAAAATTGCATGCTCTGTCTGAATCATGAATCAAGAAACAAATTGGGCCTCATGTCCCTTTAAAAACACTTTTCTAGAAGATTTTCACAAGACTACTAGTCTTTCCTAAGTGCTAGAGTCTTGACGTTTTGATTTTGGCTAAGTCAAATGGCTTCTTGGCTGTTTTTATCAGGGTTTTTTTTTTTGCACACGCTCAGTTAATACTGTATGTCAATAAACAAAACTTCCCCTTTCTTAGTAAAACAATATATAGCCAAAATTATACTATCAACTATGAAATTTGTACATAACTATAAAATATGATCATCAGAATATTCCTTTATCATTACAATGAAGTGTTTAGATATTGAAACATTGTTAAAGAGACAGTTAAAGGGACTTGAAACGCAATTTTTTTCTTTCATGATTCCCATAGAAAATACAATTCTAAATAAATTTCCAGTTTACTTCTGTTATCTAATATGCTTCATTCTCTTGTTATCCTTTGTTGAAGAAGCAGCAATGCATTACTGGGAGCTATTTAACACATTGGGTAAGCCAATAAGATGAGGCATATATGTGCTGCTACCAATCAGCATCTCCTGAGCCTACCTAGGTATCTTATTCAACAAATTATATTAAGAAAACAAAGCAAAGCAATAGAAGTAAATTGGAAAGCTGTTTAAAATCACGTACTCTATCTGAATCATGAAAGAAAAAAAAATGGGTTTCATGCCCCTTAAGTCAAAATTAAACTTTCATTATTTAGATGGAGCTTACAATTTAAAAGAAAACCAATTTACTTACATTATTAACCTTGCTTCATTCTGTTTGTTGAAGAGTTAAAGGACCAGTTAATACAGTAGATTTACATAATCAACAAATACATGATAACAAGACAATGCAATAGCACTTAGGGGCCGATTTATTAAATGTCGGACGAACATGATCCTTCTATAGCATACGCTGTTGGCATATAACATTGCACAAGCATCTCTAGTGAAATGCTTGTGCAAAGCCGCCCCCAGCAGATTCGCTGCCGGAGGGGGTGTCAATCATCCCAATCATATCTGATCGGGATGATTGCTATCCGCCGCCTCAGATGTGGAGAATGAGTTAAGGAGCAGCTGCTTCTGAACTTATGTTTCCAGCAAGCTGGAAACTACGGGGATAGATTGCAGCATCCGCTGCTTGTTAAATCTACCCTTATGTATATTTCCACTCCCACTGCATCATGTGACAGCCATTAGCCAATCAAAAATGCATACACGTATATTCTGTGAAGTATTGCACATGCTCAGTAGGAGCTGGTAACTCAAAAAGTGTAAATATAAAAAGACTGTGCACATTTTGCTAATGGAAATAAATTGGAGAGTTGTTTAAAATGTAATGTTGTATCTGATTCATGAACGTTTAATGTCACTTTAACTTAGGTTGGCGCACAGGAGCTTGCACATGTCTTTAGCACTATATGACAGCAGGGTTTGCATTAATGTTTGCAGCAATGTCATACATACTTGCAACACTGCTGCTACATATTGCTGAGGGCACATGCATGGAGCCGACCTCATGTTCTTTTGAAACGTGCTATACAGTAAGGCAAACCAGGCTTCCAAAAAGCTGAAATGTAACACTGCGGAAACCCATTGGCTAGTCACACGCATACACCCATATTATTTGCCAAGAGTTCAAAAAAGTGAAAGAATTTTAACTTTACCAGCCATCCCCAGGAGATACAAAAGTAAGTAAAAATATCACACTGCTGATATGTTAATAGTACGCAATGCAAAATAAATCAGTGATACATCTATCACTAAGACAGCTCATGAATAATATATGGGGGAACCAAGAATATGTAAATGCAAAAAAACGCTGATTAACTTCCCATTAAGAAACAGCGAGAGTTGGTAGAGGAGGAAATTAGGATGTGAATTCTTGGGGGTGGTGTGATTTGATTTGTAAATGAGAAGGAGTATGTAACTCCTTCAATGCCAAAAAGGGGCCAGTGAACATTTTTTTTTCCACATTTTCCCTTTTATTTATTTATTTATATATATATATATATATATATATATATATATATATATATATATCAATTAATGTTATATAGTATATACTGTACATAGCAATTAATGTTATATAGTATATATTGTACATAGAAATTAATGTTATATAGCATATATTGTACATAGAAATTAATGTTATATAGCATATACTGTATATAGCAATTAATGTTATATAGCATATACTGTATATAGCAATTAATGTTATATAGCATATACTGTATATAGCAATTAATGTTATATAGTATATGCTGTATATAGCAATTAATGTTATATAGCATATACTGTATATAGCAATTAATGTTATATAGTATATGCTGTATATAGCAATTAATGTTATATAGTATAAACTGTATATAGCAATTCATGTTTTGTATTTGACTACCTATTTACCTGACTATTTAAAATATATTATTAAATATATCCCTAATGTTTTTCTGCTTCATCTTTCAAACCTAATAATGGATTAGGTTTACTAACAGTTGAAGAGAAAATTATAGATCAATTAGGGAATAAAAAAGAGAAAGTAATAAAGGAACAACTGAATGAGACAAAAAATAAATTATACAAGAGGCAGAAAGATGGATGACAGTAATATCTGAAACAAAAGAAATATAAATCACTCTACCTGAATAGAACAATAGAAAAGAAAGACAAACATAGACATGCTTGTTGAATACATGAGCTGTCCATTATTGTAAAAAATGGTGGCTCATTGGCATCAAAAGAGTGACTCAAGTAGATGTTTATGCATAGATAAAAAGAGCTAACTTCTGTGGGAGGGCAGAAGAAATATAAATGGGTGGGAGAGGCCTTGTAATGTCAGCCTGATCAGGATATCTGTGAAGACAGGAAATAAAGTTTAGAAAAGGTATTTAGCCTCTAATCTTTTGCGTTTTCTTAATTAAACTAATAACGGCAATAGTTACAGCTCAGCTCTGACTGGATCTGGGCCTAAATTAATTTCTCATTTACATGGAGATGCAATGTTTCAAAATTAATTTGTCTTTACAGACAAACACTCTTATTGTGGGGTTTTCTCTCCGGCTGTTATTTCCAAGTACAAATTTGCACTTCACGGAGACTGCCATCACACCATCCTGAGGGGCCATTTTTTCACCTCACCCCCACACACACCATTTGCAAAGCTTTCTCACTTCCAATTGTTGTTATAAATCAAGCATGGGCTGGAATAATTCAAGATGAATGGAAAATGAGAAGGAGAAGATGTGGATATGGAAACAAAGATTTATGAAGAATTCAACAAAATTTTCAAGGAAAATCCCCACTATTAATTTGCTATGTTATCCTAAAGCATGTGGTATGTTTCCAAATATTAGTAAACCAGCACCAAACCACAGACACTTGAATTGGGAGAGATTTGTCTCATTGCTGTGATCTTGAATTGTTACTAAATCTACTGGAGGCACCGAGAATATTAATAAAGGCATGTTATGGTGATAGAAGCGAAAAATACACACACATACATATATTTATATATATATATATATATATACAGACACAAATATATTTACACATGCAGATTTATATCACAGAAAATAAAAATTCCAAGGACACCTTGCAGCAGGCAAGTAAGCAGGTTACACAAGTATTGACCACACCCATTGATGAGTTCCATAGCTCCGCCTACACTGTTCCACCCCAAAACACCCAATGTAAACAGCAGGAGATTCAAATACACACGTTTAAAAGATTAAACATATTATTTTACTGCTCTGCTATTCGAAAGTTCAAGAGACACAGATGCCACAATATGTAAAGAGAAATATAAGACCAAACAAAGCTCATGCCAAGTCCACACCACAGACCTTCATGCCAAGCCCAAACCTCACTGAAAGATTTTATAATGTGGGGAGATTATACAATGGGGCAGGAGGCCACAACTCAGGACTGTCCCTGGAAAATTGGGACAGTTGACAAGCATGATATACTCACATACAAATATAAATACATGTTTTCACACACACACACACACACACACACTGCCTCTCTTTTACTCTCTCAACTTTTTTTAAAAAGAGAGGCTTGAATTTCTCTGCCAGAACATTAAACATAGAAATCATAGCTGGGTACAATTTAACCCACAATACGCTGGAGAGATATTGCATCGCTGACTCATTCTGTGAGACAAATCTCTTTCTATAGATTGGTTGCCATAGCAATCCCAGCTCATGTCTTGTGATATTTAATATCGTCAACATTTGAAGTGATTAGACTTCTGCTACCCAATTCTAGCGTCAATAGGGTGTTTAATACACAGCAGCCCCAAAAGGCTTCCATTAGTGTAACCATTTGTAAACAGCAAAAAATAGCACCAGGTTCACCACTTAAAGTCTAAAAACTGTAAAATGTTATTAAATGGTGTACAAATGCTAATGCAGTGTGTTAAATGTATACTGATTCTCATGGGAACAAACAGATTTTTTTTACATAGGTCAGCATGGGAATCCAATAGGATTCTGGGATTTCCAGTGATGTCAATGGTAGCAGTAGAAATTATTTTCTCGATTTCATCTCAGATTCCTAGCCAACATATTTTTTTTTTGCTAAGGGATTCTAAAAATACAGACACAGATGGTGTGTAAATGGTATCATAACGGAGAACTGCGGGGTACAACAGGGGAGAGGAATAGAATTTCAATACTAAATAAAGCTTTTTAACCTGTTTGTAACTTTTGTGGTAGTCCTGCTAGCCAATCTGAAATGTAGTTGACGATCAGACTAGATTAACCTCTTAGCTACCAAAGACAGCTGCAGTGTTGCTTGTCTATGTCCTGCTGCTTTCTCTCACATCCAGGGGGTTAAACGATTCACCCTTTTTGGGTGTCTACCTTTTTATATTTAATGTGTACACATCCTGCACTTTGTTGTGTAGTGTAATCTATAAGAATATTATACATTATTTACCCAATTATGCCCTTTTTTCTCCATTCTGTTATATTATAGGCCTATGTTTTCCTGATCTAAACCAATTATTTTGTTATGAGCATATTTTCCATTCAGCTGCTTCCAACCAGAGAGAGTTGCATTAACACACAACATGATTGCACTCTTTGGCAAATTAAAGGTTAAAGGGACAGTCAAGTCCAAAAAAAACTTTCATGATATAAATAGGGCATGCAATTTTAAACAACTTCCCAATTTACTTTTATCACAAATTTTGCTTTGTTCCTTTGGTATTCTTAGTTGAAAGCTAAAACTAGGAGGTTCATATGCTAATTTCTTAGACCTTGAAGACTGCCTCTAATCTGAATACATTTTGACCACTAGAGGGCATTAGTTCACATGTTTCATATAGATAAGATTGAGCTCATGCACGTAAAGTGACCTAGGACTGAGCACTGATTGGCTAAACTGCATGTCTGTCAAAAGAACTGAAATAAGGGGGCAGTCAGCAGAAGCTTAGATACAAGGTAATTACAGAGGTAAAAAGTATATTAATATAACTGTGTTGGTTGTGCAAAACTGGGGAATGGGTAATAAAGGGATTATCTTTCTTTTTAATCAACAAAAATTCTGGTGTTGACTGTCCCTTTAAGAATGAAATGATGAAAAATGCATACGGCAGGGCTGCTGCATTAATGACTGTTCTATTAACCTTCTACACTTTTCTAATGTATTTATATACAGAGGCAGTGTAGAGTTGTATGATAATTAAATACATAGCCCTGGGAATTCAATTTTGTGCATAAATGATAAGATATTGCTAGGAATCACCTATCTGCAGAACTAATGCAAGTATAAAATACATTTTTTTGTTTTATAATTCTTGTGCAGTTTTCTCGCTCTTCCTTTTCCTGCCAGGAGACTTGGATAAATGACCCCATAGTGCCTGAATCTATAGCACCCCTCCCTGACAGTTATCTGTTCACATCCAATATACTCTGGGGTCAGTCACATTAATTCACTCCTTTTTTTCTTCTTTACTACTCATTTATCACTATCAGAGAGAAGAGATTTATTTTAACTTTTTCAGCACCAGACTTAAGTCATTACAGAGTATAACAGCTGTTTAACATCTTACCTAGGTATATAGAATAAGCACCTTACAGATAGTGAGATAGATAGAATAGATAGATTAATTGATAAATACCGGTAGATAGACAGGCAGACATAGATAGATTGGATAGATAGATAGATAGATAGATTAGATTAGATTAGATAGCTAGATAGATAGATAGATGACAGATAGATAGATGATAGATAGATAGATGATTAGATAGATTAATTGATAAATACCGGTAGATAGACAGACGTAGATAGATTGGATAGATAGATAGATAGACAAACATAATGACATAGTAAGCTCTTCAGTAAGGGACTTATTTCTTCTTGTATGAATATGTTTTATTATGCATAAGTCTCTTGTAATATTGTATTTATATGCATAAAGGCATGTAATGTAGCTCTAAATAAGTTAGATTTTGAAGAGAAAATTGTAGAGACAACTTAAGTCATTACAGAGTATAACAGCTGTTTAACATCTTACCTAGATATAGATATATATATTTAGCACCTTACAGATAGCAAGATAAATAGATAGATAGATAGATAGATGACAGACAGGCAGATATATAGATAGATGATAGATAGATGATAGATAGATAGATAGATAGATAGATGATTAGAATGTAGCTTTAAACAATTTAGATTTTGAAGAGAAAATTTTAGAGACAAACCATGGTCAAAATTAAAGGGACACTGAACCCAAATTTTTTCTTTTGTGATTCAGATAAAGCATGCAATTTTAGGCAACTTTCTAAGTTACTCCTATTATCAAATATTCTTCATTCTCTTGGTATTTTTCTTTGAAATGCAATAATGTAAGTTTAGATGCCGGCCCATTTTTGGTGAACAACCTAGGTTGTTCTTGCTGATTGGTGGATAAATTCACCCACCAATAAACAAGTGCTGTCTATGGTTCTGAACAAAAAATAGCTTAGATGCCTTCTTTTCAAATAAAGATAGCAAGAGAATGAAGAAAAATTGATAATAGGAGTAAATTAGAAAGTTGCTTAAAATTGCATTCTCTGTCTGAAGCATGAAATAAAAAATTTGGGTTCAGTGTCCCTTTAAGACTACACCATAGTCACATAACTATTGTTAATTCTACCAATTCTAAATTGTATAAAACATTTGTATTAGTAAGGAAACAAGATTGATTCTTATTACTTGTAAATATGGATTGCAAGGAAGTGATGGTAAACTCATGAGTTCAAAGTTTGTTCTCGAGGAGAGACCTCTTTGTTGTGTCACTTGGTGTAACAAGCTATTGTTTACTTGGGTTGGATGTAGCAATATAATAATATTTTTCATGAGTTACAGCAAGCATTGTAAACAACATAGGGCTTGAGTTGAGACAAAAAGGTAGCAAATCATTATTTATTTTTACACATATGATATAGTGATTCTATTTTATGAAGAAGCAAATTAAATCAATGCAAAATCCATACCAGTTAGATGAATAAGTAATTTATAACAGACTGTAGATTAAAGTTGGTTTTGCTTTGAATGCAGTCTACACATTTTACTCACATAAATGAACACTTTACAAAGCTGCACACCTCTGTCATGCAAACCCTATTCATTTCTCTCATGTGCCAATGGGATTCTCTGTTCCCCAGCTGCTCCACTGATTAAAGACAGAGTGACAAATGCCAAAGATATTGGTTTTACATTGTCACAATGGATTTTACTCCAGACCCCAAGGTATATAAAATTGACATCTCAGTGTACATTGTGCCATGTGCCTTGATGAGTCTGGATTACTTGCCCTATGGGGACATTGCTAAACCACCACAACCCTATTTCAGTATTATAAGTAAAATACTCAGTTAAGTTTATCACTATACCAGTTTGTTAAAAAAATAAATAAGGAGTATTTACAATGGATTATATACTTCAAATATTATACAGTTCTCTAAAGTCACAGGCACATTCTTAATAAAAATGAATATATTTTGTATTGATCTATTAAATGTGTGTATGTATATATATATATATATATATATATATATATATATATATATATATATATATATATATATATATAATGTATTCTATATATATAGAGAGAGAGTTATTTAGTCATACAGTATATATACAGTATATATACAGTATATATATATATATATATATATATATATATATATATATATATATTCTATCTATGCTGAGCTGTTGATACATTTTCTTTTCAGACAAAATATCTCATTCTCATTATATATTGCCTTACTGCTTATTTTCCAATAACAAATGGATAATATAGAGCACTTCACTTTACATGCAAGGTCTGCATATCAGATATATATATATATATATATATATATATATATATATATATATATATCAGTGATATTTATCTTGATTAGACATTTTTGAAAACATTGTATTGTAATTTACTTTCATTAATGATGCTTGTAAAATCATTTTCAAAATATAACTCCATTAAGGGTTTTTGTTTTTAAATGTATCTAGTTAGTTATCTCTCATTGTTACTAAATTAAAAGAACACATATAAACCATTCTCTATTGTTTAAATAACTTAACACTAATGAACTAGATAAAGCATTATTGGAAGCAGAGACCTTTAATGAAATATAATAGAAACCTCCTTTTTAAAATAAAGGATATGTATGGGAAATGATTTTTCTTAAAGACAACCGAATACATTATTCCATAATTAGCCTTTATATAAACAAAGATGAATTGAGTTTAGGTAAGGGGTTCTGGATAAAGCATAAATAATATGTTTTTATATTACCTGCTTGGATATTGTAGATCCATCTTCAAAGTCTGCAGGAATGCATGAATACAACCTCCCAGTCTGCAGCTGGTCTAGCAGCGGAGGAGATCAGGGATGGAAAGAAACAGAGGAAGAATAAAATATAGAGGATACAGCAGGATAAAGATCCTGTCTAGAGGAGCTGTTTAGGTACCAGTGATGAGAGATGCTGCAGGAAATGAGTCCTAGAAAGGGGTGTGTGCATAACACACAAGCACAGCATCACTGCATCCTCACACCTGCAGTTTGTAGGCTGTATTAGGCAGGGGCTACACACTCTGCTCTCCTGGCCACCCCAGACAGGAATAATCCCATTAGGGATCAATAGAAAAAGAGAGCCAGGGATGCTGCTCTGTCTTACTGGAGGAGGAGGGTGTGAAGTGAGCATGCGTGGGGGGTTATCTGCACCCTTTATTACCGTCTTTCATGCTCAGTCCAGCTGCTGCACTGCAGGGGTTGTGTTGCCCCGGGGATGTTGCTTTCTGTAGATAAGAGAGTTTTTTTATTGTTGCTTTTTTTCCTCCAGATGTAACCAACCTTCTGTGTTGGTATTAACCATTGCAAGGGATCTTCTTGGAGTTGAAAAAACTTTAGTTTGTGGTAAGACAGTGAGACACAGGTGAATGAAATGCAAGGAAATAACATTTTGGTAAGAATTTTGAAAATAAAGAGAATGTGTGTGAGTGTATATGGTTATTTAGTGGTGTGAGTGTATATGTGTTTATATGCGTGCGTGTATGGTAGTGTGTGTATATGTGTTTATATGTGTGCGTGTGTGGTAGTGTGTGTATATGTGTTTATATGTGTGTGTGTGTGGTAGTGTGTGTACTGTATATGTGTTTATATGTGTGCGTGTATGGTAGTGTGTGTATATGTGTTTATATGTGTGCGTGTATGGTAGTGTGTGTATATGTGTGTGTGCGTGTGTGGTAGTGTGTGTATATGTGTTTATATGTGTGCGTGTGTGGTAGTTTGTGTATGTGTGGTAGTGTGTGTATATGTGTTTATATGTGTGCGAGTGGTAGTGTGTGTATAAGTATGTGTTTATATGTGTGCGTGTATGGTAGTGTGTGTATATGTGTTTATATGTGGGCGTGTATGGTAGTGTGTGTATATGTGTTTATATGTGTGCATGTGTGGTAGTGTGTGTATATGTGTTTGTATGTGTGCGTGTATAGTAGTGTGTGTATATGTGTTTATATGTGTGCATGTGTGGTAGTGTGTGTATATGTGTTTATATGTGTGCGTGTGTGGTAGTGTGTGTATATGTGTTTATATGTGTGCGTGTGGTAGTGTGTGTATAAGTATGTGTTTATATGTGTGCGTCTATGGTATTATGTGTATATGTGTTTATATGTGTGTGTGTGGTAGTGTGTGTATATGTGTTTATATATGTGCGTGTGTGGTAGTGTGTGTATATGTGTTTATATGTGGTAGTGTGGTAGTGTGTGTATAAGTGTGTGTTTATATGTGTGCGTGTGTGGTAGTGTGTGTATGTGTGTTTATATGTGTGGGTGTGTGGTAGTGTGTGTATATGTGTTTATATGTGTGCGTGTGGTAGTGTGTGTAAATGTGTTTATATGTGTGCATGTGTGGTAGTGTGTGTATATGTGTTTATATGTGTGCGTGTGGTAGTGTGTGTATAAGTATGTGTTTATATGTGTGCGTGTGTGGTAGTGTGTGTATATGTGTGGGTGTGTGGTAGTGTGTGTATATGTGTTTATATGTGTGCGTGTATGGTAGTGTGTGTATATGTGCTTATATGTGTGCGTGTATGGTAGTGTGTGTATATGTGCTTATATGTGTGCGTGTAGTAGTGTGTGTATAAGTATGTGTTTGTATGTGTGCGTGTGTGGTAGTGTGTGTATATGTATTTATATGTGTGCGTGTGGTAGTGTTTGTGCATGTGTTTATATGTGTGCGTGTGTGGTAGTGTGTGTATTTGTGTTTATATGTGTGCGTGTAGTGTGTGTATATGTGTTTATATGTGTGCGTGTAGTGTGTGTATATGTGTTTATATGTGTGCGTCTATGGTAGTGTGTGTATATGTGTTTATATGTGTGCGTGTGGTAGTGTGTGTATATGTGTTTATATATGTGTGTATGTGGTAGTGTGTATATATGTGTTGATATGTGTGCGCGTAGTAGTTTGTGTATAAGTATGTGTTTGTATGTGTGCGTGTGTGGTAGTGTGTGTATATGTATTTATATTTGTGCGTGTGGTAGTGTGTGTGTATGTGTTTATATGCGTGTGTGTAGTAGTGGGTGTATATGTGTTTATATGTGTGTGTGTGGTAGTGTGTGTATATGTGTTTATATGTGTGCGTGTGGTAGTGTGTGTATATGTGTTTATATGTGTGTTTATATGTGTGCGTGTGTGGTAGTGTGTGTATATGTGTTTATATGTGTGCGTGTGGTAGTGTGTGTATATGTGTTTATATGTGTGTTTATATGTGTGCGTGTGTGGTAGTGTGTGTATATGTGTTTATATGTGTGCGTGTGGTAGTGTGTGTATATGTGTTTATATGTGTGCGTGTGTGGTAGTGTTTATATGTGTATAAGTGAGTGTATATGTGTATTTAGTGGTGTGTGTGTGTATATATGGATATGTGTATATATGTGTGTGTGTATATGTATATAAGAGCAAGATAAGAGTTTGAAACAATTGTAGTCAGCATAAGTGTGTGTGTATGTCATCGGTAAAGTATATAATAATAGACCATTTATCTGTTCTTAAATAGTGCGAATTAAAGGGATAGTCAAGTCTAAAAAGAACTTTCATGATTCATATATGTAATTTTAAACAACTTTTCAATTTACTTTTATCGCCAATTTTGCTTTGTGCTCTTGGTATTTTTAGTTGAAAGCTAAATCTAGGAGGTTCATATGCTAATTTCTTAGACCTTGAAGGCCGCCTCTAATCTAAATGCATTTTGACAGTTTTTCACCTTAGTTCATGTGTTTCACATAGATAACATTGAGCTCATGCACGTGAATTTACAGAGGAGTGAGCACTGACTGGCTAAAATGCAAGTCTGTCAAAAGAACTGAAATAAGGGGGCAGTCAGCAGAGGCTTAGATACAAGGTAATTACAGAGGTAAAACGTGTATTATTATAACTGTGTTGGTTATGCAAAACTGGGGAATGGGTAATAAAGGGATTATCTTTCTTTTAAAACAACAAAAAATCTGGTGTTGACTGTCCCTTTAAGTTTGAGAGGAAAGTCACAAAGCTGGACAGTATACTACTCCATGCCTTTCAACTATGAAGATTAAAGAGAGGCACATATGTGCTCATAAAAATAACATGCACCTACCTGTCAGTTCAGCATCCGTGTGGAATCTGCAGAAGCCATGGAACTAAGACAAGGAGAAACCATTGTTATAAAATAATAATTACCTACATCACTAGCATTACATAGGTAGACTTCTGCTATGTATTACTTTCAGTTCAATAGGCAGCTTTTTATTTTACAAAACAGGGCTTAAATCTGCAAAGGCTGAACTTGATGGATGTTTGTTTACTTTCTACCTAATTTATTATTGTTATATAAAGATCCAATGAACAATTGACTGAAAATAGAGAGAGTAAGGAAAAAGAAAAACAAGAAAATGAAATTGTAAAAAAAGATAATGAAAGAGAACAGCTGAAAAGGGGAGAGGGAATTAAAAGTACAAAATAATTAGAATTGGAAATGTGGCAAAAAATGGGGAAAAAAAATTGAAATTAAAAGATCTAAACGGAAGAAACAGAAAGAGGAAAATGATTAGTCCTTGTGGGACTAATCTTTACGGCACTGTAGCCAGGCATCTATCTGTAGTTCCAGTCTAGAGAGTTTCATACAGGCCCTTTTAAAAGAGGACATTTCAAAGTGTTGATGGCTCAATGCCAGTGACAAACAGGGAGGTCTTAATATCACAATGCAAACAAGTCACTTTGAATTGTCCCTAAGACTACTGGGTAATGTAACAATACAAATGTGATGACAAGAAAACATGAGGCTGTTTCGCACATATGTCGAACATACATATTCAAGAGATGAGGGGACAGCAATTTATCTGGGGAGCTATTTAGTTTGTGTCTGAGCCTAGTGACCTCAAAAGAATCTGACTGAATTAAAGGAGAAAGGATAAGAAGAGGAAATAGAGAAGGCTGAATTGAACAGATGTGGAAATAAGGCTGGGTCCCAAATTTAGCCATAATTTGTAGCAACAAAGACTCAGCATACAGACAACTTTGTCAATATTGGTTGTGGTTTGTGTGCAATGAAAACCAAGCAGCACAAAATGATAGTGACAAACACACTGGAACAGCTTCCAAGTCACAGCTCTTATTTTCCTTTGGAGCTTCTATAAAATAATATCTTGTGTGTCTCTCGTATGCATAAACAAACCTCTGTTTCTTTATGGCTTTCTTGACATTGTGTACAGTGTATACAACAACTTCATTGCAACCTAAAACTCAGTGCAGATGGATTAAGAAGAATTTCTCTTCAGCAATGAGTAAACCCAGCCACAGGAAAAAATGACCAAAAACCAAAGTTTCTACCTGACTCTATCTGGCACAGCTCCAGCTAGGACTGCCAGCTGTCCTGGAGCAGGTAAACAGAAGAAATTGCTGTTGTGATCCATATCTCTCTGCAGCTCACCCAGCACCACATGGGATCTCAGATCAGAGTTCAGTGCCAGCCAATGCTGTCTCTTATATTCCCATATTGGGCTTCAGATCTGACCCATGGTTCTGATTCGTAATCAGTTATATATCTACATCAGATCTTAAACCAGACACGGTCACATGAGCGTCATTTTTGTTTTTTTACAAAAAAATATAGGGCAGCCAGCTGAAATACTCTTATGCCAAGACAAGTACAGGGCACTTGGAAATTATATATCTCTACCCCCAATACAGGACCTCCCCAATTGGTAATACTCAAAGGGCACTCCTACATGATCTCCCAACCAACACATAAGTCCAGGCCCCAATACAAAAACCTAAAAACTTTGGTTACAATATTGTCTATTTTCAGCTTCCTACCTTTAGCAGCAACAAGTTCCCTCAGGTAATCCTGACTAGTTATCTGATTGTGTTGGGGCTTGGATTACAGTAGAGCTTTATTAAATGTTTTTTTGTTTTTTTTTTGGTTAACATCCAAAGGGGTGTTATTTAAGCGCTGGGCAACTATAGGTGTTAGGGGAGATTATGTAGTGTTTCTCTTGGGTGTTATAAGGTTTTGTTGAAGATATCATATAAGTGGGTTAGAGCAGGTAAGTAGAGTTAGGTTGGGTAGGTTTACTTGTGGCTGAAGAGGTTACAGTTAAGATGATCTAGGGACAACTGCACTTAGTACTGTTATTTAAACTGTTCTTGTAAAATCAATTCTGTTTTATTAAGAAATTGACTTCAATATCCCACAATATCAAGCACTGATGATGCTGATTGGCTGTTAATGTTTTATTTTGTTTTTTCAACAGGAAGGGGAAAGTAGATAAATGAGTTAAATGGTAACTACTCAAAAAGCAGTTACTTTAGTGAGTTAAAATGAGTTTTAAATAAAGAAACACACGTGTGCATTATTAACATTTTTCTCACAGTTGCATTAAGAATAAAGGAAAATGTATATTGAGTGAGGTGTCCCTTTAATTTTACTTTAAGTTGGCATCAGTGTTGGTAAAGAATAATTGGGGTTGGAGCAGGTCACAGATAAGGGTATTTGCAGTGGGACCAGGTGCTATTAAGTATACTGGGCAGTAACACTGGTACCTATTTGACCAGTGAGTTCAAAGGCATCTCAGCTGACTGCACATTGCAACCAGCTGTAAGGTGAAGATAATATTTATGGGCACACAAATATCTTGCTTTTACTAAATAATATCAATTTTATTGTTCTACAACTAAAAGAAAATATGCTGCTAATACAAGGACTTGAAAGTATGAAAATAAACTGTGTTACAGCATTTTATTACTGCTCTGCTGCTTGCATATAACTATGGCCTCTAGTTATTTATTTTTAATTTATCAAGAAAGCTGTCAAAAAGCTGCGCACCAGGTACAGAGCGATGAGCAGCGGACTGTTGTTAAATAACAATCATCGATCTCTCTGCTCATCGGCTTATTCGCAGCTTTCTTGGTACCCTGTCACTAAGCACCCACAATATACTATACTGTTTTACCCCCTATACCGCCACTCCCGGAGCCCACCGCAACTCTAATAAAGTGTTTAACCCCTAAACCGCCGTTCCCGGACCCCGCCACACCTAAATAAAGTGTTTAACCCCTAAACTGCTGCTCCCGGAGCCCACCACCTACATTATATGTATTAACCCCTAAACCGCCGCTCCCGGACCCTGCCACAACTAAATAAAATGTTTAACAACTAAACCACCACTCATGGACCCTGCTGCAACTAAATAAAATGTTTAACCCCTAAACCGCCGCTCACAGACCCCGCCGCCACCTACATTAAATTTATTAACCCCTAATATGACACCCCTACACCGCCGCCACCTACATTAAATTTATTAACCCCTAATCTCCCGTCCCCAACGTCGCCACCACTATATTAAATTTATTAACCCCTAAACCTAAGTCTAACCCTAACCCTAACACCCCCTAACTTAAATATAATTTAAATTAATCTAAATAAATATTCCTATCATTAAATAAATTATACCTATTTAAGATTAAATACTTACCTGTAAAATAAACCCTAAGCTAGCTACAATATAACTAATAGTTACATTGTAGCTATTTTAGGATTTATTTTTATTTTACAGGCAACTTTGTATTTATTTTAACTAGGTATAATAGTTATTAAATAGTTATTAACTATTTAATAATTTTCTAGTTAAAATAAATCCAAAAGTACCTGTAAAATAAAACCTAACCTAAGTTACAATTACACCTAACACTACCCTATAATTAAATTAATTCCCTAAATTAAAATAAATTAATTCCAATTAAATAAAATTAAGTAAAGTACAAAACCCCCCCACTAAATTACAGAAAATAATAAAATAATTGCAAGAATTTTAAACTAATTACACCTAATCTAATCCCCCTAATAAAATAAAAAAGCCCCCCAAAATAATAAAAATCCCTACCCTATACTACCGGGCCTAAGTCCTCAACGAAGCCGGGCAAAGTCTTCATCCAACCGGGCAGAAGAGGTCCTCCAGAAGGGCAGAAGTCTTCATCCAGTAGGCATCTTCTATCTTCATCCATCCGACGAGGAGTGGCTCCATCTTGAAGACATCCGACGCAGAGCATCCATCCAGACCGACGACTACCCGACGAATGACGGTTCCTTTAAATGACGTCATCCAAGATGGCGTCCCTTGAATTCCGATTGGCTGATAGAATTCTATCAGCCAATCGGAATTAAGGTAGGAAAAATCCTATTGGCTGATTGCTCCACGTCGGATGTCTTCAAGATGGAGCCGCTCCTCGTCGGATGGATGAAGATAGAAGATACCGCCTGGATGAAGTCTTCTGCCCATCCGGAGGACCTCTTCTGCCCGGTTGGATGAAGACTTCGCCCGGCTTCGTTGAGGACTTAGGCCTGGTTGGGTGAAGACGTCTCAAGGTAGTGTGATCTTCAAGGGGGTAGTGTTTTATTAAGGGAGGATTGGGTGGGTTTTAGAGTAGGGTTGGGTGTGTGGGTGGTGGGTTGTAATGTTGGGGGGAAATGTTAATTTTTTTACAGGTAATAGAGCCCTTTTAAGGGCTATTTGTAATTTAGTATAGGGTAGGGATTTTTATTATTTTGGGGGGCTTTTTATTTTATTAGGGGGATTAGATTAGGTGTAATTAGTTTAAGAAAATTGTAATTATTTTATTATTTTCTGTAATTTAGTGTTTTTTATTTTTTTGTACTTTAGTTAATTTTATTTAATTGTATTTCATTGTATTTAATTGTAGTTAATTTATTTAATTAATTTAATTATAGTGTAGTGTTAGGTGTAATTGTAACTTAGGTTAGGATTTATTTTACAGGTAAATTTGTATTTATTTTAGCTAGGTAGATATTAAATAGATAATAATTTTTTAATAACTATTGTACCTAATTAAAATAAATACAAAGTTGCCTGTAAAATAAAAATAAACCTTAAGCTAGCTACAATGTAATTATTAGTTATATTGTAGCTAGCTTAGGGTTTATTTTATAGGTAAGTATTTAGTTTTAAATAGGAATTATTTATTTAATGATAGGAATATTTATTTAGATTTATAAAAATTATATTTAAGTTAGGGGGTGTTAGGGTTAGACTTAGATTTAGGGGTTAATATGTTTATTATAGTGGCGGTGGTGTAGGGGGGTGGCAGATTAGGGGTTAATAGGTATAATGTAGGTGGCTTTGGGCTCCGTGAGCGGTGGTTTAGGGGTTAATACATTTATTAGAGTTGCGGCGGGGTCCGGGAGCGGCGGTTTAGGGGTTAATAAGTATAATGTAGGTGGCGGCAGTGTAGGGGGGCAGATTAGGGATGTTTAGACTCGGGGTACATGTTAGGGTGTTAGGTGTACACGTTACCATAGGAATCAATGGGATATCGGGCAGCAGCGAACATGAGCTTTCACTACTTTCCGACTCCCATTGATTCCTATGGCATCCGCCCCCTCCAGGGCGGCGGATGGAAAATCAGGTACGCTGGGCCGGAATAGTGGCGAGCGTACCTGGTAGGTATTTGATAACTACCAAAAGTAGTTAGATTGTGCCGAACTTGCATTCGGAACATCTGTAGTGACGTAAGCATCGATCTGTGTCGAACTGAGTCCGGCGGATCGTTACGTCACTAAATTCTACTTTTGCCGGTCTGTAGGGTTTGATAACTACGGCGAATCAGGCTCGCCACAAATACGCTGCGGAGTTCCATCGTATTTGAGGTTGACAGCTTGATAAATAGAGGCCTATGTGTCTACCCCATGCAAAGAGGTTAAACACAAAAAAATTCAGTTCCATAGCAGCAATGCACTACTGGGGGCAAGTTAAATGCATCTGACGAGCCCATGACAAATGGCATATGTGTGTAGTTACCAATCACCAGCTAGCTCCCAGTAGTGCATTGCTGCTCCTGAGTCTACGTAAATATGCTTTTCAACAAATTAAACGAAAACAAAGTAAATTTGATATAAAAGTAAATTAGACAGTTATGTAAAATTGCATGTTCTATCTGACTTTTGAAAGCTTAGTTTTGACTTTTATGTTCCTTTCAAAATCCGAATTTGCAGCATTTTAAATAGCAGCTCCATTTTGGGTGAAACTGAGTTCCAGAGCAATTAGCAAAGTATAGTCGGCCCCCACCAAGCTGACCTATACCTTGTAATGTCCCTCCCCGGCATGTCCTTCCTGATACAGCTGTGTGTGCAATTTTGTATTCATTGCATTCATGTGGTTCCCCGGGTTACTGCAGTATTAGGTATCATTGAACTTGCAGTCACACAATCCTATCCTATCAGGTGTCATCCCTATTATCTGCCAGAGGACAATCAGAGGAGACATGGCGCATATAGCTGAACACCATCACTAGCGATTTTTGGTTGTACATTTGTTGTTTCTCTAGATCTGCACAATATATATATATATCTATCTATATATATATATATATATATATATATATATACAGTATAGATTTATATATGTGTGTGTGTGTGTAAAATACTTGTGCAAGCTATGTGTAGCATAATTCTTCTCTTATTTTTAATTGACTTCAATTCATTCAAGTTCTAAAGGCACAAAACTGCCAAACCCAGAGTGGAATCAACTCAGAAACCTCTGAGAGCTCTACTTTATTCTGTAAGAAAAGGGGCTGCATGCCCCTGTGAGCTGCTTCCCATAAAAGTTAATGAGACTCTGTGGAATTTTGATTCATGCAGGGGAGAGAAAGGTTAACACAGGAGCACACAGCACTGCTGCAGACCGTCCTTTTGAAGTAAATACAAATACAATTGCAAATGTTTTCATCAAAGGTTAAATTGAACTCTCATTTGGTTTTGAATTCATTACTTTTTTATTAGTCTAGTAAAAGGACCTCACCAGCTTACAGTTGATGCGTTAAATCAGTGTGAACTGCAGGGGTAAAATGTGGTAGTTAGTAAATGCAATAAAAGCTGTAGGAAAACTTTAAAGAGACATAAAACTCAATAGTAATTTCGGTTTTGATTAGAAGCATTTTGCACCATATGGGGTAGATTTATCAATGTCTGTCCGACATGATACGCTGTAGCTGAATGCTGACATCATACGCTGTTGGCATTTAACATTGCACAAGCAGTTCACCAGAACTGCTTGTGCAATGCCGCCCACAGCAGATTCGCAGCCAATCGGCCGCTAGCAGAGGGTGTCAATTAGCCCAATCGTATAGGATCGGGCGGATTGCAGACCGCAGCCTCAGAGGCAGCAGATCAGTTATGGAGCAGTGGAAACAGGGGCATCAAGCTCAATTCAGAGCTTGATAATTTGGCCCCTATGTGTTCTAGCAAATATGCTTCTAGTAAGTTATGTCTTTCAGTGAGAGCTTTTACTGCACACAGACTATTTGTGCAGTTTAACTACGCCGGCTAAGAAAGCACATATTAGCCTAGATTCATAGACACTTAAAAGGTTACCGAGGGACCTTGTTATGAAGTCAAGATCATGTTCAACATTCATTGAGCATTCCATCACCTTTTTTTCAAAGCTTTCAGTTATGTCTATTACATTTATGTTGCTTTCCTGCTATCTACGTTACATTCCTGCTATTTACATTACATTTTTGCTATCTATGTGGCATTCCTGCTATATACTTTACATTCCTGCTATATACTTTACATTCCTGCTATTTAAAGATACAGACAAATAACACTCAATTTAAGAGGGTAATATTTTAGGGGGTACCAAAACACTAATATATATATATATATATATATATATAAAACCAAGCTCTGAAATATAAATGGTCAGAACCAATTATGTAAAGAGTCTGCTCAGGCTGCTCCACTTCTAATCGTCAAGTCAATGATTATCAATTCTGGAAAACATAGAAAGGGGCGCCACATTGTGTAATCTTGTATTGTTACAACTGACTGTAGATACACTAAAAGTATCACACAGTTGCCAACAGTCCCTAATTTCCCGGGACACTCCCTGTATTTTGTTGTATGTCCCTGGATTTTGTTTGTCCCTGGAAATGTCTCATCCAAGAGATTTGGAGGGCTGCAGTTTAGCTGGGACATGTGTGACACAAGTTAATGGGGAGGAGCTGCCGGTGAGGCTGTGAGTGCAGCAAGTACTCTGCTTGATCTCTCAAGAACATGTCTAGGCAGGAACTCCTTGCTGCACCTTCTCTCTGCTCAATGTTTATACTGCCACAAATCAGAAGAAAAAAACACAAACAGCTCCTCCTCACTAGGTAAGGAGTGATGCTGATTTGTTGTAAAAGAGGGGGTATTACTTGGCTACTACTGTAGATAAGTATACTATTAATATCAAATGGGTGTGTTTTGATCGCAAAACTGAGTGGGCGGAGCAGTTGAACAGAAGGTCATCCATACTCCAGTAACCTGCTCTGCTGCAAAGTGTCCCTGGAAATGTTTTTGAAATGTTGGCAACTATGGTAAGAACTCACAAGTATGATGGAACCAGAAAGTAGACTAGTGCTAAAGCGACAGGCTGGAACTCACAGTCCCCAGCTAACTGCACTACGGTCTCCTCCACTTCATCAATTCTAGAAAACATGATGTACAAAGAGGCATCACATAGCGTCATTTTATACAGATAAATATAACTGCACTAATATTGTCAACTCACAAGTATGTTGTCACCAAGGATGAAATAGTGCAAACAGAACTGACTGTACTTCACAGCTCCACTAAATAATACGGGAAAGTGAAAAAAGTTTTTTTAAAAACTGTTTACACAATTTGTTATTATGTGTCAGCCAAAATAAAATACTTAAAAAAAATAAAAAAAACAAGTATCAAATCTCTTTTTTTTTTTTTAAAAGATAGCTATCTTGTTTATTGTAACGCGTTTCTCAGTCAATACTGGCCGTTTCGTCAGGTTAAAAGTGTGTTATGGATGAAAAGTAGTACCTATGGAAACATAAACCTTCTATGTAGATATGTTTATTCGAAAGACAAATAAATGCACAACTAATATATTTATTTTTGGAAATATAAATAAAGAAAATACTGTTTACTTTCATATTTTATATGAAGTTGTTTTTTTCTAATGTAATGTATTTTTAAAGTGTAAATTAATGTGTTAAATGTCAGAGGTTTAATATGTCTTTTTATTTTGCAATCATTTATTTATATTCACACTATTGCGCCCCCTGTTTGCGCCTTACTGTCAACTTCTGTTAGACATAATTTTTGGCCACGGTTCGGCAGCCACTAAATGATTTTTTCTGCAATGAAAATTATTGTTTATCAGTTCCTAATGATGTCAATGGGACACAATAATATTAACCACTAAAAGGGACACTGAAACTACATTTTTTTCTTTTGTGATTCAGATAGAGCATGCAATTTTAAGCAACTTTCTAATTTAGACCTATTATCAAATTTTCTTCGTTCTCTTACTATCTTTATTTAAAAAAGAATGCATCTAAGCTTTTTTTTGGGTTCAGAACTCTGGACAGCACTTTTTTATTGGTGGGTGAATTTATCCACCAATCAGCAAGAACAACCCAGATTGTTCACAAAAAATGGTCCGGCATCTAAACTTACAATCTTGCATTTCAAATAAAGATTCCAAGAGAATTAAGAAAATTTGATAATAGAAGTAAATTAGAAAGTTGCTTAACATGTCATGCTCTATCTGAATCACGAAAGAAAAAAAATTGGGTTTAGTGTCCCTTTAAGGACTTTCTATGGGGATTGAATTTTTAATAGCGCGGTCTCACTGCCAGCAGCAAGACCCCGCTATTTCTAGTGGCCAGCAGGAAGGAGGGAGGGTATAATAGTGCAGTCACGCCGTTAGCAGCAGGACCTGCACTATTATAACCAAGAAAACCCTTAATGACCAGCGACGTACAGGGTATGTCATGGTCGTTAAGTGGTTAATTTGCTGCTGATATTTAGTAAACACTAAGTGGGAAAATCTGTACTGTGTAATCTGCTGATAGACATTAAAAGCTAAAAAAGGATTTAAAAGGTTAACTACAACTATATAAACATGGCCTGTGTGTAAAATTGGCTCTTTTTATATAAACTCACCTAAGTGAGAAATTTGCTTGGATATCTATCTTTAAAGGGACATTAAATAAAAAATATTGATTAAGAAATAGAATAACATTTTAAACAACTTTCCAATTTACTTCTATCATCTTATTTATTTCATTCTCTTGGTATCATATGCAAAAGAAGCAACAATGCACTATTGGAAGCTAGTTAAGGCATTGGGTGAGCCAATTACATGAGATATTTATGTGCAGCAACCAATCAGCAGCTCTGAGTCTACCTAGGTATCCTTTTCAGCAAATGATATAAAGAGAACAAAACAAATTAGATAATAGAAATACATTGGAAAGTTGTTTAAAATCATATGCTGTGTCTGAATCATGAAATAAAAATGTGGATTTTATGTCCCTTTAAGTGTACTATGATTTTATTAAAATTCTGTTAAGAAATGCCATAATGTAGCTTACATGAGATAGCAACAGAAAATAACTATACATTCAGTCATTAGCAGGAACATTTGTGCAACAATATCAACCTCACATTTTACTGTACAGTAAGCAGCATTCTACCCACACTCATAACTCCTCATTTTTTTGTTCTATTTTCTAATTCAAGGAAGACTGACACCTCTAAACAATTTGTCTGATTGGTTTATGACTTGAATCCGTATATTCCAGTCAAACAGAGCTTCTGTTTAAACTGATTCAGTCTTTCCATACAGAAACCAGGGGATGGGATTTTAATTGTGTAGACAAGTTCCAGTTCAGTGTTTTTTTGCACACACTTTATCTCTGTTAGAGTGTAGAGATGGTAGACTGAAACCTAATTATGACATTAAATGAATCAAAATAGATTTCAGATGTCAATACCCTTACACACATAAACATACACCCACTTATAAAGGCTCTATGGCCCCTATTTATTAAAGGTCTTGCGGACCTGATCCGACAGTGCGGATCAGGTCCGCAAGACCTCGCTAAATGCGGAGAGCAATACGCTCTCCGCATTTAACATTGCACCAGCAGCTCACAAGACTCGCGGACAATCGGCCACCAGCAGGGAGGTATCAATCAACCCGATCGTACTCGATCGGGTTGATTTCCGGCGATTCCTGTCCGCCTGCTCAGAGCAGACGGACAGGGTTATGGAGCAGCGGTCTTTAGACCGCTGCTTCATAACTTGTGTTTCTGGCGAGTCTGAAGACTCGCCAGAAACACGGCCCTTCAAGCTCCGTTTGGAGCTTGATAAATATGGGCCTATGAGTTTGCACTGTGTCACTGGCTATGTAACAAAAGAACAAATAATATTTGTTGAGCACAAAGCTAAGGAGGGAGTACTGAACTGATACTTTGTGTATTTAAACCTGTTTGTTTTTCATCCCTATCCTCACTCCTTTAAAGGGACAGTAAACTCAAAAAAAATTATTGTTCAAAAAGATAGATAATCCCTTTATTATTTCTTCCCCATTTTTTCACAGAAAACACAGTTATATTAATATACATTTTGCCTCTGTGATTACCTTGTATCTAAGCCTCTTCTGACAGCCCCCTGATCACATGATTTTTTATTTATTATCTATTGACTTGCATTTTAGCCAATTAATCCTGTGTTGTGCACAACTCATGGGTGTAAATCGCCACTTAGCACCTACAGAGGACAGCCGAGTAGCAGGATACTTATAATAGAATAATTTATATGGCACAATCAGAGAATTTATAAGACCCAATAGGAGGAGCCAGAGGGAGTAGTTATATGGAGTAATAGGATGGTTTATAGTTACTTTTATATGGGTCAATATAAAGAGCTATAGAAACAGCATAGAGGTAAGTAGATTTATAGAGGAAACTATTGGGAGGAATCTGAACAAGTGCATGACAAAATAAAGGAGTTTATGAAGAAGTTTTGGCACATTAGGTAGGCTCTTTATGGAAGGGAAAAAAATGGTTTCCCAATAAAGAGATATAAAACACATTGGACTATTTTTTTTGCGATTGTAAAAAATTTGTTAGAGTTAAACTTTTTGCGCTAGTCGGGTTGCGTCGTATTACAAGTTCAAAGAAAACTTATTTTGCACAAGTGGTAACCCAAATAGCACAAAAACCCTAACTTAATTTTTCGTGTGCGAGTGTATGTATTCCCCCATAGAAATCAATGGAGAAAAAAAAAGGAAAAAATAAAAAACTTACACTCGAGATCACGCAAGCAATATAGCATATTCGCATTAGCAAATGTGATATTTTTACAGTAAATTTATAGTTAAAATTTTTATGAAATATGAATATTGCATAAATATGTTTTTACATATTTTCATCTACATAATGACAAAGGGCTCTAATGCACTTATATATATTTCTGCATATGTGTACATAAATATTAATGTGTTTATATGTGTAAATACATATATACACATATAAATACATTAAAGGGATACTCAAGTCAAAATTAAACTTTCATTATTCAGATAGAGCATGCAATTTTAAACAACTTTCCAATTTACTTCCATTAACAAAATGTGCACAGTCTTTTTATATTTAGACTTTTTGAGTCACCAGCTCCTACTTTGCATGTGCAATAATTCACAGAATAAACGTGTATGCTTTTGTGATTGGCTGATGGCTGTCACATGGTACAGGGGGAGTGGAAATATAAGTGGAAATATACATAACTTTTAAAATTGTCAGAAAGAAATCTACTACTCATTTGAAGTTCAGACTAAGTCCTATTGCATTGTCTTGTTATCTTGCATTTGTTGATTATGCAAATATAATGTGCTGACTGGTACTTTAATATATATGTACACATATATATATACATACATATACTTACAAATACATCTTTAGTAATGTATCTGTATGTATCTCTATGTTAAAGTACTCTGGCAGCTTTTTTTTTTCTAACACCCGAGATCTCATTTCTTTGATTCCTTATAACTTTTTTTGTGCAATATTTTTATAAAATAATTTTTATTAGATAGTGTTATTATAAGTGTAACTGTACTTTGTATTGTATTTTTGAAGTGTTTTGTGCAACTTTTTAGTTTCGGAAAACAGTTTACCACAGTTCTGAGATTGTGTTAAAGGGACACTGAACCCAAATGTTTTCTTTTGTGATTCAGATAGAGCAGGCAATTATAAGCAACTTTCTAATTTACTCCTATTATAAATTTTCTTAATTCTCTTGGTATGTTTATTTGAAAAGCAAGAATGTAAGTTTAAATGCCGGCCCATTTTTGGAGAACAACCTGGGTTGTCTTTGCTGATTGGACAGCACCAGTAAACAAGTGCTTTCCATTGTTCGGAACCAACAATTTGCTGGCTTCTTAGCTTAGATGCCTTTTTTTTCAAATAAAGATATCAAGAGAACGAAGAAAAATTGATAATAGAAGTAAATTAGAAAGTTGCTTAAAATTGCTTGCTCTATTTGAATAATGAAAGAAAAATTTGGGTTCAGTATCCCTTTAAGAATTGAAGTGTAAATGGCGATTGCACTCAACTTGTAATATCAGTGCAATTTAAAAGGCTTGCGAAAAGACGATATTGCTTGTGGAAAACCACTTGCGCCTCACTGGTAATCTAGCCCTTTGTAATTAAAAGACTTTTGTGTAGTGGTACAGACCGAATCCTAAAAGATTTCTGAACAGATTAACACTTTGATTGCTGCAGCTGTCTTTCAATGGTCACACTTCCCCACCACCACTTGCCAGAGTGAATCCAGACTTGTTATTTATGTAAACACACGCAGATGGCAGGGTCACAAAATAACCTTTTGGCAAATTTCAATAAATTAGACAAATATAGGACTGTCCACTTTAGAACAGATCACTGCCCTAATGGGACAAAATCCATGTTTGCAGAGGGAAAATACAAATCACCACAGTATTAATTATGTAAAGCCAAATTGTTTTCACACAGTCCCGTCCATTATAACCCTTTGTCCCATGTTAACATAAACCCATTTTATTATTTGAATATAGCAGCCTCATCTTGTTATTAGACAAGGCTAGTCAATGTTATTGTGTTGCTGATTTTTTTTAATCCCACTGCTGAGGCCAATTAGACAGGTATGTAGCAGGATTAGGGTTGAGAAGTCTGCAATGTGCACTTCCAGTTCTGAGAATTAAAAAAAGTCCACCATTTTCAGATAATACAATTCTGCAATGTTTCCTGCAAGGCAAAGCATTTCATATTACAATCTCAAACTGTTTCATGTTCCTTTAAAATCATCTTTTTATGTATAAAGCTTTATTCATTCAAAACACTTATTTCTGAACCAAATGTTTCCATTTGATTTTTGTGTTTTGATACATTGTTACATTTTGTTTATTGGCATAGCTATCCTAATCACATCTGTCCATCCCATAAACATCTGGGTACCAAGAACATTTGTGTGAGCCAAACATCATTGCCAAAATGAAAAAGAAAATATTTATGACCCTATTAGCCAAAGTTTTTTTTATGCATGGGAACAAAAAAAACATACATAATACCCATAATACCTTTTCCCCATACAACAAATGCTCTGACCTGGCCTGGAATCACATTTAACAGAAGCTGACAAAATAATGCAAAATGTCACTCATCATTATTATTTTTGTGTAGCTGCAGAGAAACAGCTGAGACCCAGGAGCAATGATAGACAGGGATTTTAGAGACAAATCATATTAATACCCTATATCTTCCAAGATTGAAAAAGGTCCCTAATTTGCATAAGAACAATACTGACAATCAAACCTCTTTTCAACGATTTCCTGCAATCAATTCTTAAGAGGTTAAAAGCATTTTAGTGAGGCCATGGGGAGAGGAACTTAAATTCAGGGGATGTGGGGTCATGTGATCTGGATGAATTAACACTATGAGCGCCATAATGTGTTGGTTGTTCTGTCTGTCAAGAGTATCTGCAAAATATGTTTCTGTGTTACAGTTTTTACTTGTAGGAGGACATTTTACATTAGGATTATATGGTTTATAAAACAAGTTATGGAAATAGGTAATCTGAAGCAAAAGTATTTAGGAAGACGGAATCTAGAACAATATGAAAAGTAAAAAAGGTGGCTATATGGCTATAGGAAGTGTGATGTTGATCATTAAATTGTAGGGGACGTTTAATGTAACAGTGGAGTTTTAGGTAAGTTTATATGGGGTGACAGGGGGAAAGGACAAATTGTAATAAGGGTTAATGGAATAAAAGCTATTTGTTCAGAATGTTGAAAAAGACAGTTGCGCTAATTCCCACAAATTTATTTCTATGTTAATGCACAAATCATGTCACATAATGCTCAAGCACTAAGCAGCAAATAGAGAGCATAACTTTTTGCTTAAAGGGCCATGATACCCAAATGTTTAAACACTTGAAAGTGATGCAGCATAGCTGTAAAAAGCTGACTAGAAAATATCACCTGAACATCTCTATGTAAAAAAACAAAGATATTTTACCTCAAAATGTCCTAAGTATTCAAACCCCATTGCAAAGGACTTTAAGCAGCAAATCAGTCTGTCCCGGGACAGGCAAGGGAGTGAGCCTCCTTAGAGTTAAGTGAAATCTCATGAGATCACAGTAAAAGAGTTCATGACCTCAGAACTGCTGATTTGCTGCAGTTAATTTCTAGATATGTGCAATTCGTTTCGGATTGATTCGGAAATTCGTCCAAATTCGTTAAATTCGGGATTCGGATCGATTCGAATTTCCGAATTAAAATAGTGCCAAATCTACAGAATAAATCCGAATTAGTTCGGATTTATTCGGATTTATTCGGTAGAATCGGCTGGCCATGGATTACACTAGTATTGTACAGTATATTAGGTTATATCACTCTGCTATGGGTTACACCTAATATACAGTACATAATACTAGTCTAATACACAGCAGATCCCACCGAATACTTACCGAAATTCCGAACCGAATCGAACCGAATTCAGACGAATTTATTTGAATTCGAATAAATCCGAAAACGAATCTGAACCGAATTGATTCGAATTTTTCTGAATTCAAATGGATCTGAACCGAAATTCGAAAAAATCCAAATCGATCCGAATTTTTTCGCCATGCACATGTCTATAATTTCTTTATTTATTTTTTTAACTGCATCTGGACAGCAACTGAAAAATAAATTTTTACACAGAACTTACTCTGGTGAGCGGAGGAAATTGTGAGGTAAAATATCTTCCTTTTTAACATAGAGATGCTCAGGTGATATTTTCCTGTCAGCTTTTTACAGTTATACTGCATCAGTTTCAAGGGATTTAGCATATGAGTATTATGTCCCTTTAAGTGCTTAAGTGGTAAAGTTATCATTTTTATTATCATTTATTTGCAGACCGCCAACAGATTCTGTAGCACTATAAACATAGACATAACGGGTAACCTTTAATGCACCAGATAAGTGGGTAGAGGGCCCTACCCAGAGATGGAATTATGAATAGGCGAATGTTTCCAAACATTCAAAAACATTTTTTTATATACATTTGTTCATTTGAATCAAATTTCGAATGTTATATTTTATATCAAATTGGAAAATATTACTAACATTCGTTTTCAAATTAGTTTTATGCAAATCGAATTTTTAATATTCGATTTCAAAATAGTATTTCTAATCTACAGTTATCTTTTATAAATTTAATATTCAAATTCAAAACCAACAATTGAAATTGAAAGTTACATTCGAAATCAAAACCAAAATTGGAAATTGAAAGTTACATTCGAAAACCGGAAATAACATTTGATTTTCGAATTTTAAAGAATATTTGTTCTTATCAACATTTGATTTTCAAAATGCTATGCTATACTCTTTAACAGAAATTTAAGCATAAAACACTTCACGCAAAATGTTCTCCATATGGCACGCATGAACTAGCACTGTCTATATGTGAAGAACTGTCAAAATGCACTTAGATAAGAGGTAGCTTTCAAGTGCTTAGACATTAGCACATGAGCCAACCTAGGTTTACCTTTCAACAAAGAATACTAAGAGAAAAAAGCAAAATTGATGGTAAAAGTAAATTGGAAATTTTTGTTTAAAATTTCATACCCTATCTGAATTATGAAAGCTTAATTTTGACTAGACTGTCCCTTTAAATGGAGCTACAATAAGACATTGAGGGTTGTATGGATCAATAAGCGGAGACAGAGGGGGGAGTTATATGAAGTTATAGAGGCAGCAAACAGGTTGTGTGAAAAGGAAAATGTTAAAGGGAGGGTTTGGATTTAACAATGGAGGCATTTATTGGAGGACTTGATTATATGGAACATTACAATAATTTATTGGCAGGAGGATTATCGAGAAATTTTCTGCAGTAAGTTGAATTTCCATGAGAGTTATATAGAGCATTTGGAGGAAATACTGGGGGTTTATTAAAGGAACATGAAATTCAGACTTACATGATTCAGTCAGAGCATGCAAATTTGATACTTATCAGTTTACTTCAGTTTACTTTTTTCTCTTGGTAACCTTTGCTCAAAAAGCATACCTAGATAGGCTCAAGAACAGAAATGCACTGCTGAGAGCTAGCTGCTGTTTGGTGACTAAACACACATGACTCATACGGTCATGTGCTTATCCTAGTAGTGCACTTCTGTTCCTAAGCCTGTCTAAGGCCTAGATTTGGAGTTTGGCGGTAGCCGTGAAAACCAGCGTTAGAGGCTCCTAACGCTGGTTTTAGGCTAACTCCGGTATTTGGAGTCACTCAAAAAAGGGTCTAACGCTCACTTTTCAGCCGCGACTTTTCCATACCGCAGATCCCCTTACGTAAATTGCGTATCCTATCTTTTCAATGGGATTTTTCTAACTCCGGTATTTAGAGTCGTGGCTGAAGTGAGCGTTAGAAATCTAACGACAAAACTCCAGCCGCAGGAAAAAAGTCAGTAGTTAAGAGCTTTCTGGGCTAACGCCGGTTCATAAAGCTCTTAACTACTGTACTCTAAAGTACACTAACACCCATAAACTACCTATGTACCCCTAAACCGAGGTCCCCCCACATCGCCGCCACTCGATTAAATTTTTTAACCCCTAATCTGCCGACCGCCACCTACGTTATACTTATGTACCCCTAATCTGCTGCCCCTAACACCGCTGACCCCTGTATTATATTTATTAACCCCTAATCTGCCCCCCACAACGTCGCCGCCAGCTACCTACAATAATTAACCCCTAATCTGCCAACCGCAAAGCGCCGCCACCTACATTATAGCTATGTACCCCTAATCTGCTGCCCCTAACACCGCTGACCCCTATATTATATTTATTAACCCCTAATCTGCCCCCCTCAACGTCGCCTCCACCTGCCTACACTTATTAACCCCTAATCTGCCGAGCGGACCGCACCGCTACTATAATAAAGTTAATAACCCCTAATCCGCCTCACTAACCCTATAATAAATAGTATTAACCCCTAATCTGCCCACCCTAACATCGCCGACACCTAACTTCAATTATTAACCCCTAATCTGCCGACTGGAGCTCACCGCTATTCTAATAAATGTATTAACCCCTAAAGCTAAGTCTAACCCTAACACTAACACCCCCCTAAATTAAATATAATTTTAATCTAACGAAATTAATTAACTCTTATTAAATAAATTATTCCTATTTAAAGCTAAATACTTACCTGTAAAATAAATCCTAATATAGCTACAATATAAATTATAATTACATTGTAGCTATTTTAGGATTAATATTTATTTTACAGGCAACTTTGTAATTATTTTAACCATTTACAATAGCTATTAAATAGTTAAGAACTATTTAATAGCTACCTAGTTAAAATAATTACAAAATTACCTGTAAAATAAATCCTAACCTAAGTTACAATTAAACCTAACACTATACTATCATTAAATTAATTAAATAAAATACCTATAATTACCTACAATTAAACCTAACACTACACTATCAATACATTAATTAAATACAATATCTACAAATAACTACAATGAAATAAACTAACTAAAGTACAAAAAATAAAAAAGAACTAAGTTACAAAAAATAAAAAAATATTTACAAACATAAGAAAAATATTACAACAATTTTAAACTAATTACACCTACTCTAAGCCCCCTAATAAAATAACAAAGACCCCCAAAATAAAAAATGCCCTACCCTATTCTAAATTAATAAAGTTCAAAGCTCTTTTACCTTACCAGCCCTGAACAGGGCCCTTTGCGGGGCATGCCCCAAGAAGTTCAGCTCTTTTGCCTGTAAAAAAAAAACATACAATACCCCCCCAACATTACAACCCACCACCCACATACCCCTAATCTAACCCAAACCCCCCTTAAATAAACCTAACACTAAGCCCCTGAAGATCATCCTACCTTGTCTTCACCTCACCAGGTATCACCGATCCGTCCTGGCTCCAAAATCTTCATCCAACCCAAGCGGGGGCTCGCGATCCATCATCCGGTGGCTGAAGAGGTCCAGAAGAGGCTCCAAAGTCTTCATCCTATCCGGGAAGAAGAGGCGATCCGGACCGGCAACCATCTTGATCCAAGCGGCATCTTCTATCTTCATCCAATGACGACCGGCTCCATCCTGAAGACCTCCACCGCGGACCCATCTTCATCCGGCGATGTCCAACTGAAGAATGACGGTTCCTTTAAGGGACGTCATCCAAGATGGCGTCCCTCGAATTCCGATTGGCTGATAGGATTCTATCAGCCAATCGGAATTAAGGTAGGAATATTCTGATTGGCTGATGGAATCAGCCAATCAGAATCAAGTTCAATCCGATTGGCTAATTGGATCAGCCAATCGGATTGAACTTGATTCTGATTGGCTGATTCCATCAGCCAATCAGAATATTCCTACCTTAATTCCGATTGGCTGATAGAGTCCTATCAGCCAATCGGAATTCGAGGGACGCCATCTTGGATGACGTCATTTAAAGGACCGTCATTCGTCGTTCAGTCGTCGGCCAGGATGGATGTTCTGCGTCGGAGGTCTTCAGGATGCTGCCGCTCCGCTCCAGATGGATGTCGATAGAAGATGCCGCCTGGATGAAGACTTCAATCGGATGGAAGACCTCTTCTGCCCCGCTTGGATGAAGACTTCAATCGGATGGAAGACCTCTTCTGCCCCGCTTGGATGAAGACTTCTACCGGATCATGGACATCTTCAGCCCCTCGCTTGGGCTTGGATCAGGACATCGGAGGAGCTCTTCAGGACGGATCGGTGAACCTGGTATGGTGAAGATAAGGTAGGAAGATCTTCAGGGGCTTAGTGTTAGGTTTATTTAAGGGGGGTTTGGGTTAGATTAGGGGTATGTGGGTGGTGGGTTGTAATGTTGGGGGGGGGTATTGTATGTTTTTTTTACAGGCAAAAGAGCTGAACTTCTTGGGGCATGCCCCGCAAAGGGCCCTGTTCAGGGCTGGTAAGGTAAAAGAGCTTTTAACTTTAGTAATTTAGAATAGTTATTTTTTGTAACTTAGTTCTTTTTTATTTTTTGTACTTTAGTTATTTTATTTCATTGTAGTTATTTGTAGATATTGTATTTAATTAATTTATTGATAGTGTAGTGTTAGGTTTAATTGTAGGTAATTGTAGGTATTTTATTTAATTAATTTAATGATAGTATAGTGTTTAATTGTAACTTAGGTTAGGATTTATTTTACAGGTAATGTTGTAATTATTTTAACTAGGCAACTATTAAATAGTTCTTAACTATTTAATAGCTATTGTACATGGTTAAAATAATTACAAAGTAGCCTGTAAAATAAATATTAATCCTAAAATAGCTACAATGTAATTATAATTTATATTGTAGCTATATTAGGGTTTATTTTACAGGTAAGTATTTAGTTTTAAATAGGAATAAGTTATTTAATAAGAGTTAATTAATTTCGTTAGATTAAAATTATATTTAATTTAGGGGGGTGTTAGTGTTAGGGTTAGACTTAGCTTTAGGGGTTAATACATTTATTAGAATAGCGGTGAGCTCCAGTCGGCAGATTAGGGGTTAATAATTGAAGTTAGGTGTCGGCGATGTTAGGGAGGGCAGATTAGGGGTTAATACTATTTATTATAGGGTTAGTGAGGCGGATTAGGGGTTAATAACTTTATTATAGTAGCGCTCAGGTCCGCTCGGCAGATTAGGGGTTAATAAGTGTAGGCAGGTGGAGGCGACATTGTGGGGGGCAGATTAGGGGTTAATAAATATAATATAGGGGTCGGCGATGTTAGGGCAGCAGATTAGGGGTACACAGGGATAATGTAAGTAGCGGCGGTTTACGGAGCGGCAGATTAGGGGTTAATAATAATATGCAGGGGTCAGCGATAGCGAGGGGCGGCAGATTAGGGGTTAATAAGTGTAAGGTTAGGGGTGTTTAGACTCGGGGTACATGTTAGAGTGTTAGGTGCAGACGTAGGAAGTGTTTCCCCATAGCAAACAATGGGGCTGCGTTAAGAGCTGAACGCGGCTTTTTTGCAGGTGTTAGGGTTTTTTTCAGCTCAAACAGCCCCATTGTTTCCTATGGGGGAATCGTGCACGAGCACGTTTTTGAGGCTGGCCGCTTGCGTAAGCAACTCTGGTATCGAGAGTTGAAGCTGCGTTAAAAATGCTCTACGCTCCTTTTTTGGAGCCTAACGCAGCCTTTATGTGGACTCTCAATACCAGAGTTATTTTTATGGTGCGGCCAGAAAAAAGCCGGCGTTAGCTACGCGGGTCCTTACCGACAAAACTCCAAATCTAGGCCTAAGTTTGCTTTCAGATAATGTGTTAGAGAAATATAGTTGTATACAATCAATAGAGCAATAATAAACACATTAGAACATTTTTGTTTGCACTTTTATGTCCCTTTAAGGATTGTTGCGTTTTGTTGTTTTGTTGTTATTGTTTTGTTGTTATTATTGTTGCGTTTTGGACAATGTAATTTGCGAGTGATGCACTGAAAAATATGGCATATATATCTCAAGACCAAATCTGCTGCTTTATGCTAAGAAGTTGTAAAAAAACTCCCATTTATTTCCAACTCCCCCCTGCTGCCAATTTAAAAAGCATTAGCTATCTGTTTGTGCTTGGGGATATTTAATGGGCTCTAACTGTCTGAGAAGGGCTGAAATCCTCTGTCACTTTGTTTTTCTGAAGACAATCACCCGAGCTATGAGGAGAGAAGGGTTTGGCAACAGAATAAAAATGGGTTTAAATAGTCATTCACTCTACATATGCAGTGTGCCTATATGAAAGTGTGTATGTGCGTCAATGTGTCTGTAGTTCAGTTTGTTTCTGTGAGAAGAGTGTGTATATATATATATATATATATATATACATACACACACACACACACACACATATATATATATATATATATATATATATATATACACACTCTACTCGCTCACTTACTAAAATGCCCATTCTTTAAGTCATTTGAGTGGCACTAAAATGCCTCAATACTTTACAAATGTGACTTCATAAAGAAAAGGCACGGTACACATACAAATAGTAAAAAGTCCCACACAATACAAATCAAATCAAAACTTGGCGACCTTGTATCTAGCTGACTTACCGCATCCGAACTTATGCGGGTGTTTCTTTGGAGCTGATCCGTTTCCGGTCTGACCTCAGGACTCAGGGCTCTATCGGTTCATCAACCGTCAGGACTTTCTCTTGTTAGTCTGTGATGCCGTGTCACTCGTCACACCCTGGAACTCCTCGAGTCAATCAGCTGTGTATCCTCTTCTGATGCGTGCAGCTAGCTCCCGGATTCTAAAGCCGCTAAGGGGGGAGGGTTGGTGGGGCGGGGGGCCCATTGTCCAGATGTATAATATACATATCTCGGTCCCTGGTAAACATGTCATTGTAGCACATATATACCGATAGTTATTTACAAACTACCAAATCGCTTAACTAAATGTATGCTGCCTATGTGCAGAGGATCTGATATGGAACTTAGAGAGATCCACTTTATTGGGGCAGGGGTGTGTGTACTATACTGAATAAGCAATGATGTGTGAACGGGCAGGTAAAGTTCCGTGACATTTCACAGCCCGATGTTGATTACATATTACTGCTTGTATAGTACATGCACGGACAGTGAGCTATGACTGTGTAGTTTAAGGTGGCCATTATACTGCACACTCCTAGTTGGAACAGCCCGGTGTTGGATACATATCACTGCTTGTATAATACATACACGGACAGTGAGCTATGACTGTGTAGTTTAAGGTGGCCATTATACTGCACACTGCTAGTTGGAACAGCTCGTGATTACAGGTTATGATAATTGATACTGATGTGCTCCCTATTAATTGGTCACTTATTGCCAATAGTTTATTAAATCAAAGGCTGAATTTAATCCTGAAGGTGTTCTGGTCTTTAGTTTAAAGATCCAGAACACCTCCTGTCTACCCAGTGCTTTTTCCCTGTCCCCCCCTCGTGGGGGAACGGGAACACTTTCAATGGCCTTCCGTCTGAAGCTCTCTGCACTTTTGTCGTGTTTCAGAGCAAAATGTTGCACTAGAAGAGTGCTTGATTTGCCATTCCTGATTGTGGAGAGATGTTCCCTTATGCGGGATCTTATCTCCCTTGTGGTCAACCCTACATACTGGATCTTGCATAAAACACATGTTATTAGATACACAACATATTTAAAATACATGTTTTTATTGCAAATTGCTGTCCTGTGACTGTTGACTGAAAAAATTCGCCACAGTCAACTTTTTCACATGCTACACAGTCTCTGTAGTTGCACCTGTGCATGCCCTTTACCACTAACCAAACTGACCCACTTTGTTCATCCGTTTTCAATTTGGTGGGTGCCACAATATTCCCAATGGTCTTGTTTTTTCTGTAGGAAAAATGGCAACCCTTTTTGGATATCCCTACCAAATCATCATCTGCTGAGAGCATATCATAATGCTTCCTGATGATGTTGCAAATTTGTGGATATTCCACCGAGTAATCAGTAATAAAGAAGGGGGCCCGGTCACAAGGTTTTTCCTCTCTCTCTTTCTTTCCCTTAGGTAGTAAAAGGGTTGCTCTGTCCATAGTATTGACAGAGTCCCTGGCATTTTTAATGATGCCATGACTATAGCCCCTATTTCTGAGCCTAGTGGTCAGATCCCTACTCTCCTTTTTAAAATGTTCCTGTTGGCTACAGTTCCTTCTTACCCTCATGTATTGGCCTTTTGCCACAGCTCTGAAGACATTCTGTGGGTGGCAGCTTATGGCGTGTAACAATGTGTTACCTGTTATTGGTTTTCGATAGATGGTAGAGGTTATTCTTTCCCCTGGGATACCAAACAGAGTTACATCCAAATAATTGATGCTGCATTTGTTGTGTTCAAAAGTGAACTCAATCCCCCTATAATTGTTGTTTAGGTATTCACTGAAAAGTGAGATCTCGTGTACATCTCCTTTCCACACAAACAGAAGGTCGTCTATAAATCTTTTATAGAAGACTATATTCTGCCTGTGTGGATTTCCTTCTCCAAATATGTGGTCCTCCTCCCACCAACCCATGAAAAGGTTGGCGTAGGAGGGGGCAAACTTGGCCCCCATTGCCGTACCACATATTTGGAGAAAGTATTGACCATTGAACTCAAAGAAGTTGTGTATAAGCAGGTATTCCGTCACTGTGCACACAAACTCACACAATGTAGGGTTCTCACCATGGTATTTGTTCATGTAGTAACCTATGGCCCTTAATCCCTGTACATGGGGGATTGATGAATACAAAGATTTCACGTCTACTGTTATCCATGTGTATTCATTTTTCCAGTCGATTTTGGACGTCAAATTTAGAATATGCTTTGTGTCCAAAACAAAACTGGTAAGGTTTTTAATCATAGGTTGCAATAGAGCATCAAGACACTCAGACAGGGGTTCAAGGAGAGACCCGATGCCACTGACTATGGGCCTGCCCTTGACCTCCGTGAGTGACTTGTGCACCTTGGGGAGATGGTTGAACACAGGTGTCTTAGGGTGCTCAATGTACAGGAATTCACTTGTTCCCTTGTCGAGTAACCCCATCTCCAGACCATCATCTATGAGGTCTTTGAGTTGTTTTTGAAACAGCTTGGTAGGGTCAGATCTTAATACCTTGTATTCTTTTTCCTTTGAGAGTTGCCTTGTTGCCTCCTTAATGAAGTCTGTTGTACTCATGATGACAATGGAGCCCCCCTTGTCTGATGACCTCACCACCACTTCTCGATTTTTGGCTAGGTTCTGTAATGCCAATCTCTCTGCATGTGTGACATTCTGCCTATGATGTTTGTCTTGATAGTAAAGAGTAGTGAGGTCACTTTCTATCCTGGAGTAAAATTTCTCAATTACAGATCCTCTGTCCTGTATAGGGTAGAATGTGGATGCCTTTTTAAATTTTGGGAGAGCAGTCTGTTCATTACCTGTGTCCAATCCCCCTTCTGTTAGGAGTGATTCAAGGACTCTGATATCACACTGCACACTGCTAGTTGGAACAGCTCGTGATTACAGGTTATGATAATTGATACTGATGTGCTCCCTATTAATTGGTCACTTATTGCCAATAGTTTATTAAATCAAAGGCTGACTTTAATCCTGAAGGTGTTCTGGTCTTTAGTTTAAAGATCCAGAACACCTCCTGTCTACCCAGTGCTTTTTCCCTGTCCCCCCCTCGTGGGGGAACGGGAACACTTTCAATGGCCTTCCGTCTGAAGCTCTCTGCACTTTTGTCGTGTTTCAGCGCAAAATGTTGCACTAGAAGAGTGCTTGATTTGCCATTCCTGATTGTGGAGAGATGTTCCCTTATGCGGGATCTTATCTCCCTTGTGGTCAACCCTACATACTGGATCTTGCATAAAACACATGTTATTAGATACACAACATATTTAAAATACATGTTTTTATTGCAAATTGCTGTCCTGTGACTGTTGACTGAAAAAATTCGCCACAGTCAACTTTTTCACATGCTACACAGTCTCTGTAGTTGCACCTGTGCATGCCCTTTACCACTAACCAAACTGACCCACTTTGTTCATCCGTTTTCAATTTGGTGGGTGCCACAATATTCCCAATGGTCTTGTTTTTTCTGTAGGAAAAATGGCAACCCTTTTTGGATATCCCTACCAAATCATCATCTGCTGAGAGCATATCATAATGCTTCCTGATGATGTTGCAAATTTGTGGATATTCCACCGAGTAATCAGTAATAAAGAAGGGGGCCCGGTCACAAGGTTTTTCCTCTCTCTCTTTCTTTCCCTTAGGTAGTAAAAGGGTTGCTCTGTCCATAGTATTGACAGAGTCCCTGGCATTTTTAATGATGCCATGACTATAGCCCCTATTTCTGAGCCTAGTGGTCAGATCCCTACTCTCCTTTTTAAAATGTTCCTGTTGGCTACAGTTCCTTCTTACCCTCATGTATTGGCCTTTTGCCACAGCTCTGAAGACATTCTGTGGGTGGCAGCTTATGGCGTGTAACAATGTGTTACCTGTTATTGGTTTTCGATAGATGGTAGAGGTTATTCTTTCCCCTGGGATACCAAACAGAGTTACATCCAAATAATTGATGCTGCATTTGTTGTGTTCAAAAGTGAACTCAATCCCCCTATAATTGTTGTTTAGGTATTCAATGAAAAGTGAGATCTCGTGTACATCTCCTTTCCACACAAACAGAAGGTCGTCTATAAATCTTTTATAGAAGACTATATTCTGCCTGTGTGGATTTTCTTCTCCAAATATGTGGTCCTCCTCCCACCAACCCATGAAAAGGTTGGCGTAGGAGGGGGCAAACTTGGCCCCCATTGCCGTACCACATATTTGGAGAAAGTATTGACCATTGAACTCAAAGAAGTTGTGTATAAGCAGGTATTCCGTCACTGTGCACACAAACTCACACAATGTAGGGTTCTCACCATGGTATTTGTTCATGTAGTAACCTATGGCCCTTAATCCCTGTACATGGGGGATTGATGAATACAAAGATTTCACGTCTACTGTTATCCATGTGTATTCATTTTTCCAGTCGATTTTGGACGTCAAATTTAGAATATGCTTTGTGTCCAAAACAAAACTGGTAAGGTTTTTAATCATAGGTTGCAATAGAGCATCAAGACACTCAGACAGGGGTTCAAGGAGAGACCCGATGCCACTGACTATGGGCCTGCCCTTGACCTCCGTGAGTGACTTGTGCACCTTGGGGAGATGGTTGAACACAGGTGTCTTAGGGTGCTCAATGTACAGGAATTCACTTGTTCCCTTGTCGAGTAACCCTATCTCCAGACCATCATCTATGAGGTCTTTGAGTTGTTTTTGAAACAGCTTGGTAGGGTCAGATCTTAATACCTTGTATTCTTTTTCCTTTGAGAGTTGCCTTGTTGCCTCCTTAATGAAGTCTGTTGTACTCATGATGACAATGGAGCCCCCCTTGTCTGATGACCTCACCACCACTTCTCGATTTTTGGCTAGGTTCTGTAATGCCAATCTCTCTGCATGTGTGACATTCTGCCTATGATGTTTGTCTTGATAGTAAAGAGTAGTGAGGTCACTTTCTATCCTGGAGTAAAATTTCTCAATTACAGATCCTCTGTCCTGTATAGGGTAGAATGTGGATGCCTTTTTAAATTTTGGGAGAGCAGTCTGTTCATTACCTGTGTCCAATCCCCCTTCTGTTAGGAGTGATTCAAGGACTCTGATATCACACTGCTCCCCAAAATCAAACACAGCATCTAGTGGGCACCCTTCTTCTGTCATTTGTGGGGAACTATGTTCTGCTACTGTTGGTCCTTCATACCTAGTTTTATTGAAATGTTTCTGTAGTGTGAGTTTCCTCACCAGTTTATTTACATCAAGGAGCGTATTAAAGAGGTTGAAACTGGTAGTTGGCACAAAGCCCAGTCCCAGTTCCAAAACCCTTTGTTCCTGATCGTTCAATTTGTATGAGGAAAGATTAATGATACTCATAGCTGCAGGGTCTCCTACTTTTTCCTCAGAGTGTACCTTCCCTTCTGTAAATCTCTTGTATCTTGCCCCCCCACGTCTCTTCATGGGGGGGCAATGGAAAAAACCTGATTGACTTGTGCCATTTCTGTGTTCATTGCTGTATGGTCAGTACTGCTTGTTGTGGTGACTGGTCTCTGTATGTTGTATTTTGAGTATGCATAAGGCTTCGCATTTTTCAAAATAGGCACTACCGGTAGGCTACCTTCTTGGGGTCTGGCTACTTGTGATGTGCTGGGTTGATCTTTGTGTGGTTCAGTTGTACCAAGGGGATATGGGGTGTAATTACTATCTGTGTCCTCCCCTCCTGAGCCAGAGCTGTCCCCTTTTGAGTCGGTATCATAATCCACAAATTGGATTCTGCACTGACCCCTTCGGCCCCTGCCTCTATTTCTCTGTCTGTTGCCTCTTCTATTTCCTGTACCTCCTCTAGTGTTAGATTCCTTACATCTAGAGAAACGCTCCCTTTGATTCCATACATATACCAGGTCGTTGCTAAAGTCTGTCTGATCTCTTACAAATTTTCTATGTTTTCTCTCTAGCAACACCTGTTTGGCTTCTGCTATAGTATCCTGCAGAATCTGGTCTAATGTTGGATAATCTAAGTCCCCACTGCGGACATTAAGTTCATCCTGTATTAGCGTAATCTTATCTGTAATAACATTTAACTGAGTTGTTTTATACTGAACAAGCAATGACATTAACTTAGCTGAACATTCTGATAAGGTGGCATTCCACAACTTTATAAATTATCTGTCCTCAGTTAGGAAAGTAGGGAATTTATTTATTCGTAGTCCCCTCGGTATTAGACCCAGTTCATTATATTTATTAAGTGTTATAATGTCCCACTTGAGTCTATTTTCTTTAATTAGCAATTGTTCCATGTCCTCAAACAATGCAGTCAGGGAAAGCTTGGTAGGATCCGTGGAAAAAATTGCCCCAATTTCCCTAGTATGTTCATCTCTTTCAGAGATACTCATTAGAGAGTAAAAAGTAGGTGCTTGTATTAGAGAGCTGCTGTCTGTGTCTGACATCTTGAAAAACTCTCTTCCCCTCTATTCTGTGGATGTGTTTACAAATGTTCGTATGTGTGGTATATGAGCTGATTCCCACGCTCTGAGTATAAATCAAATAGCAAAAAGTCCCACACAATACAAATCAAATCAAAACTTGGCGACCTTGTATCTAGCCGACTTACCGCATCGGAACTTATGCGGGTGTTTCTTTGGAGCTGATCCGTTTCCGGTCTGACCTCAGGACTCAGGGCTCTATCGGTTCATCAACCGTCAGGACTCTTGTTAGTCTGTGATACCGTGTCACTTGTCACGCCCTGGAACTCCTCGAGTCAATCAGCTGTGTATCCTCTTCTGATGTGTGCGGCTAGTGTCTCCAGACGTCACAACCAGGTGTGAGTATAGGCGTCCAATCCAAAGTTGAGGGGTGAGGAGGCACTCCACCAGGGGAGTACCTACATCCGTGCTCACTGCAAGGGAATCCAGTTAACTCTTGCTGCACAATAACCTGTAATCATGAGCTGTTCCAACTAGGAGTGTGCAGTATAATGGCCACCTTAAACTACACAGTCATAGCTCACTGTCCGTGTATGTATTATACAAGCAGTGATATGTATCCAACACCGGGCTGTTCCAACTAGGAGTGTGTAGTATAATGGCCACCTTAAACTACCCAGTCACAGCTGACTGTCCGTGCATGTACTATACAAGCAGTAATATGTAATCAACATCGGGCTGTGAAATGTCAAGGAACTTTACCTGCCCGTTCACACAGCATTGCTTATTCAGTATAGTACACACCCCCCTGCCCCAATAAAGTGGATCTCTCTAAGTTCCATATCAGATCCTCTGCACATAGGCAGCATACATTTAGTTAAGCGATTTGGTAGTTTGTAAATAACTATCGGTATATATGTGCCACAATGTCATGTTTACCAGGGACCGAGATATGTATATTATACATCTGGACAATGGGCCCCCCGCCCCACCAACCCTCCCCCCTTAGCGGCACTAGAATCCGGGAGCTAGCCTTTACAATAAATAGTTAAGTTTCACACCACATATGTTTTTTGGTAGCGCACTAGAATCCTTAGCGACACTAGAATCCGGGAGCTAGCCTTTACAATAAATAGTTAAGTTTCACACCACATATGTTTTTTGGTAGCGCAAGGACGCATGAGTGTAGACGTCCAGCTGTAAATGCAGAAGCTTAGATTGTATTCTCAGTTGTATAGGCAATATGTAAAGTTAAGAATCACAAAGCGTGAAAGAGCCTTTTATGTTTATGTTTATGTTCTTTCATCACACATGCTTGTAAATTACCCAAGAGCAGGGATTGGCTCTATTGGTTGTCCAATGGTATGAGGGAAGCCCTTGAAAAAGGGCGCTTGTTTTAACTTCTATTATCAGCTAAGATTACGTCTGAAAAGCTGAAACGCGTCAGCTGTTTTCTTTCCTCCTACCAACATTTTGGGCAACCATCTGCTGCCAGTGTCTCTTGCAGTAATAAGTGGAGGTTTTACTTTCTATGAATTATAACCTTTAAGCGTACAGCGTTATCTTTGGAATAAATGCTGTATTTCACATCAGCCGGTGCTCCTGTCTCCTTATTGTGCAGCAAACAGTACACATACATACAAATATCTTTCTGTTGGTATATACCAGGGTTACAATATAACTTATTTATTAATATCTTTAAAATAACCTCCAATTAAAATGTATATATACAAAACAATTGAAATTAATATTTATTCCTAAATTCTTAGATTAGTTAGCTCTATAAACACTTTTAAATATACTTATGTAGAAACTAGATTATGAATCAATTATGCATGCTGATGCTGTTACAATATTCTTTACAAAGCAAACCAAAATATATCTCTAAAATGAAGCTTACTTACAATAAATACCACAAATGAGAATCCCAGCACAGTCTATAATTATTTTATTATTATTATTATCAGGTATTTGTAGAGCGCCAACAGGTTTTGCAGCACTATGAACATAGGTGGTATATAAAACATGATTACAGGGATCAAATGGGGAGAGAGGGTCCTGCCGAGAGTTGCAAAGTTGTAGTCGGCTCTTATGAAGGTGCACTACATACAGCTAGGCTCATAGGCTTAAATGCTATGGGGTTTTAGGGAAGATAGGAAGGTTTGTGTAGGTTGTAAGTGTCCCTGAATAGTAGAGTCTTCAGGGAGCACTTGAAGCTTTTAAAACTAGGGGAGATTCTTGTGGAGCAAGGCAGAGAGTTCCATAAGATGGGAGCCAGTCTGGAGAAATTTGAGGAGGTAACAAGAGAGGAGGAGACTTGGAGATCCTGAGCGGAGTGAAGGGGACGGGAGGGAGAGTATCTGGAGACAAGGTCTGAGATGTAGGGGGGAGCAATGCAATTGAGGGCTTTGTGTGTAAGAGTGAGAATTTTGTGTTTAATCCTGGAGGCAAGAGGAAGCCAGTGAAGGGATTGGCAAAGAGGTGTGGCAGATGAAGAGCGACATGCAAGGAAGATGAGCCTGGCAGAGGCATTCATTATGGATTGTAAAGGAGCTAGGTAGCAGCTAGGGAGACTAGAGAGGATATCGTTGCAGTAGTCGAGGCGGTAAAGGATGAGAGAGTGGATTAAAATCTTTGTTGTATCTTGTGTAAGGAAATGTCTAATTTTAGCAATGTTTTTAAGGTGGAAGCGGCAGGCTTTCGCCAAGAACTGAATGTGAGGAGTGAAAGAAAGATCTGAGTCAAGTGCGACCCCAAGACATCAGGCATGTGAGGTTGGGGTAATGATGGAGTTAACAACTGTTATAGAGACATGGGGGGTAGAGATTTTGGAAGAAGGGGGGAAAATAAGGAGCTCAGTTTTGGAGAGATTTAGCTTGAGGTAGTAAGAGGACATCCAGGATGAGATATGAGAGAGACAGTTAGTGACACGGGTTAGCAAGGAAGGAGATAGTTCTGGTGCAGAGAGGTAGATTTGGGTATCGTCAGCATACAAAACCCGTGGTATTTTATTAAGGAACCTAGTGAGGATGTATAGATTGAGAAGAGAAGGGGACCGAGGACAGAGCCTTGCTGTACCATAACAGAAAGAGGTAACGGGGCAGAGAGTGCCCCAGAGAAGACTACACTAAAGGTACAGTTAGACAGATAGGAAGAGAACCAAGAGAGAGCTGTGTCACAGATGCCGAAGGATTGGAGGGTAGGGAGCAAAAAAGGGTGTCGACAGTATCAAAGACTGCAGGCAGATCAAGGAGGATAAGTAGAGAGAAGTGGCCTTTTGATTTTTCTGTAAGTAGGTCATTGGTAACCTTAACAATTGCTGTCTCTGTTGAGTGAAGGGTCAAGGAGGGAGTTTAATGTAAGGAAATGGGATAGACACGCATATACTAGGTTTTCAAGATGCTTTGAGGCAAGAGGTAGTAGGGAAATAGGGTGGTAGTTGGATGGGGAGGTTGGATCGAGAGAAGGTTTCTTGAGGATAGGTGTGACTAATGCATATTTAAGAGATGTGGGAACTATACCAGTGCTGAGGGAAAGTTTGAAGATGTGTTTAAGTATAGGGGTAAGGGTAGATTAGAGGGAGGGGAGTAGTTGTGAGGGGATGGGGTCGAGGGGACAGGTAGTGAGGTGAGAGGATAGTATAAGGGCAGAAACTTCTTCCTCTGTAACAGGGGCAAAAGAGCTAAATTTATGGCTATGTGGGTTTTGGATGATTGTGAGCTTTTGAGGGGGTGGGAGACCGGTAGTATGTTGAGAGCTGATTTCATTTCTTATGGAGTCGATTTTTTTGTTGAAGTAGCTGGCAAAATCTTGTGTTGAGAGAAAAGTTGTTGCAGGAGGTGGGGGTGGGCGGAGAAGAGTATTGAAAGTGGAGAACACACGTTTTGGGTTTGAAGAAAGAGTAGAGATAAGAGTAGAGAAGTAATGTTGCTTATATAGATTAAGGGCAGAATAGTAAGAGTTCAAGATGAACTTATAGTGAAGAAAGTCAGCAGAACTCTGAGATTTCCTCCAGTGTCGCTTAGCAGTACAGGAAAATCTGCATAGGTACCGTGTCAGAGGAGTATGCCAGGGCTGAGGATGAGTGTATGTTTTCCGAGCTATGGTAGGTGGGGCCAGGTTATCAAGGACCGATGTAAGGGTGGAGTTATAGTGGCAGATGGATTCATCAGGACAGGAAAAGGAGGGGATGGAAGAGAGAAGAGGTTCAAGAGAGCTAGCAAGCTGTTGCTGATCTAATGACTTCTGTGAAGTTTAGTGTGAGGGGTAGAAGGAGGGAGAGTTGTAGGGAGGTAGGTGATGGTACAAGTGAGAAGGTGGTGGCCAGAAAGAGGGAAAAGTGAGTTTGTGAAGTTTGAGATAGTGCATTGATAACTGAAAATCAGATCAAGGGAGTGACCATCTTTGTGAGTGGGAGAGTCAGTCCATTGTGATGGGCCAAAGAGGAAATGAGTTGCAGAAATTGTTTTGCAGAGGAGGCAGTGGGAGTATCAACAGGGAGGTTGAAGTCACTGAGAATGAGGGCAGGGGTATCTGAGTAAAGGAAGTAAGGTAGCCAGGCAGCAAAGTGATCTAGAAATAGAGCTGCAAAGCTAGGGGGTGGTATATGACAGCAACACGTATAGAGAGGGGAGAGAATACGTTAATCATGTGTGTTTCGAAGGAAGAAACTGTGAGGGAAGGGATGTATTTATTGAAAGGTGCAACGAGAGGAAAGTAAAATACCAACACCAACTCCTTGTCTACTGTCAGACCTAGGCGTGTGGCTGAATTGGAGATCCCCATGTGACAGTGCAGCAGAGGAAGCAGTGTCTGAAGGAGAGAGCCAGGTTTCTGTGAGAGCCAGAAGATTGAGAGAGTGGGAGATAAAGAGGTCATGGATAGAAGTGAGTTTGTTGCAAACAGAGCGAGAGTTCCATAATGCACAATAAGAATAAGGTTACCAGAGTTTTGTTTTTGAAGTCTATTGAAGGGCACACATGTGTGTGCAGGGAAAGGAAGATGTGGGGGACCAGGATTAGGGGAGATGTCGCCAGCAGCTAGTATGAGCAAGAGGGAGAGTGACACGAGATGAGATGCGGATTTGCAGTAGTGAGACTGTTTTCGTGATGAGTTGCAAGGGGGAGAGAGAGTCTTTAGGAATGTATGAAGTTCATGAATACAAAAGTAAGGTGAGGTTAAGAGAGATGGGTTAATGAGCAGTGCAGGTGGTGAGGGGTAAGGAGTAATTGAGTAAAGTAGTTTGTTAAACAGACAGAAGGTGGCAAAAAGGAATATGAAGATATTTAGCATTTTTACAAAATAGTTAAACAGTGTTTAAAACTCAGTACAAAAACAGAACTTGCCTTATCCCTTGTCCAATCCTTGAATTATTGAATTATTGTATAATTCATTGTGCGTCACTTATAAATGTTCACTTAAGAGATGTGAACAAATGATCTTTAACTATTGCTATCTAACCTACACTGCTAACCCCTGCATTGCTTTCCCCATAGCAGTGTTAAATTTATAGGCCAGAGCATTCAGCTGAATGCAATAAATTATGTAATGACCTGATCAAAGACAGTCAAAAAGCCAATTGGGAAAATTTGATTCAGGGTGAGATAACATAAAAATAACAGACAATAGAATTTAGGGGAGGCTGTGGTTAAACCATTTGTGAAATTATACATTTAGGAATTAAAACAAGTATTTGCAAGGTTTGAACATCACATAGATCAAGGCAAGATATCAGCAGGGTAAATACATAATTAATTATACAGACAAATACCAAAAGAGAGGCTTGCAATACAGATGACACAAAAACAGTGAAAATGGCAGGATTAGAATGCAGGGACCCAATTCACATACCAAAAGAGAGGCTTTCAATACAGATGACACAAAAACAGGGAAAATGGCAGGATTTGAATGCAGGGACTCAATTCACATACCTGAAAGCACAAGAGAGAGTAGGTTAACTCAGCATTCCTTAGCAGATGTCAATAGGCAGTTTGTTAGTTAGTAAACAGCATTCCAATATCAGAATATGGACTGAACTACTTTTTAAGTTATCATCTTAATATCACATACATACCTTGAGATCAGATGTAATTTCATATAGCTATATTTATATTGGATTATTATCCCATAATAATATAAATATTGCATATCTGTATATCTCTAGCTGAGTTTATAAAAACATATGGTATACTTTACAGCACCAATTACATATGCACTTATTAGATGTCTGAAAAATATGAGAATAGGTTATTTATTTTGAAATAAATTGGACATTTTAAGTTGACTATATAGCTACTTAAATTAATTAAATTCAGCAAATACTTATCTAATATGTTACTTTTAGACATTTCTTAACAGATCCTCAAATATACATTTATACAATTTATTTGTACAGCCTGAGGCACATAATCAATATTTGAAAATTACAAAATTTCAATTGATATGAAGTTCTTATTTCCTTATCTTTCATAGAGTCGTAATGTCTAGAATTAGGTGTATGTAATTTAGCATGGGATACTTAGCTTTTGCATGTTAAGTAGTCTACTTCTACGTTTTTTGTGCATCCATTTGGGCTTCAAAAGAGTTGAATATTGTAGACTGACTACCTCATTGCAGGGGTTCATCAACTTCACTAATTGAAACAAATTTTTCCTTTTTGCTCTCTCTTAGATGTATTGAGCAGTGTGGGGGGGGCAGGGGCTGTAGTGAGACCAATTCATATCAAATTAGATATTAGCTAAAATGAAATATTAAATTATGTGAAGATAATATGTCGGTATATACGGGGTTACACAATTATTATTTATCATTATCTTAGCAATAACCTCCAAGAAAATGTTGGTGTACTTATTTCAGCAGTTGCCAACCAATAAAATGTATATACGTAACAATTAAAAATTAATATTTATTCCTTTGTTCTAGATTAGTTAAATTTATAAACACCTTGAATTATATTAATGTAGAAACTAGATTATGAATCAATTATACACACTTATTCAGTTACAATATTCTATATAACAGATCATAAAAAATATATCTTTAAATTTAACCTTACTCACAATGAATCAATTAAAAACCACAATAAAATATGGACCGCTAACTTAACAATGCTTTATTAATAACTACCAGAGATTTAACCACAATAACCAATTTATGTACAGTTCTGAAAGAGTTCACAATAATGACTGACAAAAATCTGGAGTGCAAAATCCTGTCTAGCAAATAAATTACTTAGCATTAGACTGATTCTAATTTACACATGACTATGGATATAAATTTAAAATACCAAATATGCTCTTTTAAATTACCAGCTGCAACATTAAAAATATAGAGCAATCATATACATCATCAAATAAACCAATTTGAAGTTCAGCTTTTTCAGATAAATCCAGTTCACCTCATATGAGAAGTATTGCAATTATGAATAAAGAAAGTTAGGCCCAGGCTTGCTTTATAGAGACAGTGTTTCAAAAGGCAGCAGTCAAAATTCCAGCAAAAGACCCTTTCTCTCCAATTGCATGAACTTTTATCAAGTGATAAACCCACATTCATTTTGTAATCATTGGTGAATATTCGGATACGCCCTTCCGGTGCTGTCTATGATTGGCCCTTGGATCTGAAGATTTAATTGGTTTATTGGGATCATACCAGTTTTAGTCCACTAGGGGGCAGCAGATACATAGAAATGCAGTCTCATTATCAATATTGCTAACAGTAAATACAGTTTACTAAATATCTTTAAAGGTATATTTAATATACTCACTATTTTCTTGATATTAATAAATTATATGTTCAGCATGTGTGGGACCATATAATACTATTTAGTGTGAGTCTTTTCATACTAAACATGAGTATATCTCTTGCACCATATTACGAAGTAATTTCTATACATTTAAATATTTTAGAAGATGTATTAAAATCACCTTTTATGTGGGGACTTAAAAGAACTCTAATACTTTCAGTATGAATTTAATTAATATATCAATTCATATTCTGATATAACATTGTTTTGAATGCATGAAAACACAGATAAGATATACTTCATTGGACTATTCACTGGTTTCTCACAGGTCTGGAATGAAAGAAACAATGTTGTTATTCTGAAGTAAGTTGGTTAAACACTTAAAATAGACAGTTATATATTCACTTTAAATTTAAAGGTATCTTACGCGTTAGACACATCTCCCCTGATCCATAAATATACATTTTTTACAGTCTGAGTCTAAATGAAATAATTGAGAGTTATACAGTTCAAATAGATGAATTTCTAACTTCTCTTTACTATTTCACGGTGTGACTTCTGAACTCCATGGATTTGAACTCAGCATGGGACAATTTAACACCCAGATGATATGAGCCATATCTTTTGAGAATGTTTGTATATTCCACTATCCTTTCAGACGGACCGTCCGCTCCTCCAGATAGGAAAACTTTTTATACAGGCTTCCTTTGAAACCAGGATAATTGGGATATCCTGGCATGTGATATGTATCTGGTCACAGTAGTAGTTCTGTGCATTGAATGTAGAGGGGGTTTGGGGCTGAGAGAGAGAGAGAGAGATTATGTAATGCCACTCAGCAATAGCCTGACATAAAATCCCCCTTCCAATTCCAATATATGTAGGACACATGTATTTGAATTGTCTTAAAGTTAGTGGTACTTGGTGAGTGTACTGACATTATGGGTAATAGACAGTCTTATTATGAAGAGAGCCCGTTATTTTTCAATTCTCATATTTATGCTCATTTGCTAGGCAAGTTTAAACTATGCTATTTCTTTAGTGCATTTGGGGAATATGACACTTCATTCTCCCTCTATGGCTTGTAGTTGGGATCTAGGATGGCACACTCGCAACTAAAAGTATCATTTTTAGGTATCCTAATTTTATAGGCAACTGGAGATATTTTGTCAGTAATGACAAAAAGACCCTTCAATAATGGAATAAATTTCTGCTCCTTAACCTGATCTCTTCCAAAGTTATAAAAATAAACTTTATCATTAATTTCATATTCCTTTTTGGATGTTTTGAGATCATAATAGGTTTTAGCAGAAGTTGCAGACTTTTCTATGTTGATTTGAGCAAATACAAAGGCATATTGCAGGTGCTTTCTTTAGTTCTCCACTGATTGATGTGTATTGGCGGCATTTATCAAGTTCTGGTCTGATGTACGGTACAACAGATGTTGAGGTAGAACCATTTCTTCCACCCGTCATCAATTCAAAAGGTGACATCTTAGTAGCACTACTTGGAGTTGCTCTTAATGTTATTAGGACTAGAGGTAATTTTACATCCCAGTCTTTACCTCTTTCACTCACAAACTTTTTGAGGATTTTCACAATGGACTAGTTGTAACGCTCTACACCACCAGTAGAGGAAGCTCTATATGCAATATGGAGCTTCCTTTTAACCCCTAGTATTTTCCACATTTTGGTCATCACGTCACTGGTGAAGTGGGTTCCCTGATCGGATTCGATTCTTTGGGGTAAACTAAATCTGGAAAACACGTGGTTGATGAGCAATGCTGCGCATGTTTCAACACTATTGTTAGGTGCACTGATGCAATCTATGCATTTCGTGAATAGGCATGTCACTGTTAACATGTATCTGTGACCTCTTGATGACCTAGTTACTGGAATAAAATCAATTTGTAAATCTGACCATGGCATTACCATCCCCCTTTTCTGCAATGGCGCTCTATGCGTTAGTGCAGTGGGCTGGAACTGTGGACAGATTAAACAACCTTGACAGTAGGTTTGAACATCCTTCAACATATGCAGCCAAAAGGCATAATCACGCAATAATTTATATGTTAATTTAAAGCCACGATGACCAGCTGTGGGAGCATCATGGGCAAATTGAAGAATGAGACCTCTGAACTGGGTAGGTACCACCCATTGTTGGATGCCAGTTTTGGAGGTTCTAATTAACAAACTATCCTGTAACTTGAATTGGGATCTGGACTTCATTAATATTCTAAGATCTTCCTTGCCAATACCTCTTTTGAGATGGGGTTGTGTTCAGGATCTTCTATATGTTTATAGAAGATACCTATAATTGGTTCTTCTTTTTGACTAGTGATCAGGTCCTCACTAGGAGAATCCTGACCCCATTGTACCAGGTTAGGCTCACTTTGTTGTGTAGCTTGGTTTCTGGTAATGGCTTCTACCTGAATTGCACCCATTAAGTGGTCGATATTAAGGAGTTCTCCAGTTATGGCTCCTTGTTTGGCTAATGAATCCGCAAGATCATTACCTTCCTTATCAGTATCTAGAATCCTGGAATGGTTAAACCATTGAACACCACTAGATTATCAATCTCGCAGAACTACTTGCCATGTTTGACTGGTTTGTTGTTACTTTTCTGCATGCCATTTCTTTTCCAAGTTGGCAGGTATTCAACAAAACTGTCACACACATAATTTGAGTCAGTAATGATCACAAATTCATGAATACCTTGTTCTATAGCCATCTATATCTATAGCCATCTCATCAGACTCAAGTAACCTTCGTAGGTTATGTTATCGCTGTTGCAGGGATCTCCATGGATCCTGACAAGTTATCTGCAGTTCTGCAGTGGCCTCGCCCAGTTGGTCTTCGGTCTATTCAACGTTTTTTGGGGTTTGCCAATTACTATAGAAAGGTTATTAAAAACTTTTCTTCCTTGGTCAAACCTATCACAGACATGACCTGTAAAGAGAATGATCCACTCCATTGGTCACCTACTGCCATTAAGGCCTTTGATAGTCTTAAGACTGCCAGTTTTGGCTCATCCTAACCTTGTCCTGCCTTTCGTTCTTGAGGTCGATGCATCTGAGACTGGAGTAGGTGCCCTCTTGTCTCAACGTCCTATGCCTGACGGTTCCTTGCATCCGTGTGGTTTCTTTTCTAAGAAATTGTCTCCAGCGAAGTGCAATTATGAAATTAGTGACAGCTAATTACTGGCCATAATTTTGGCACTCAAGGAATGGAGGCATCTTCTCAAGGGTACTAGCGTGCCAGTGCTCATTTTTACTGACCACAAGAATTTAACCTGTCTATCTGAAGCAAAACGTTTGTCGCACCGACAGGCCAGATGGTCACTATTTTTGTCTCGGTTTATTATGTGGTCTCCTACCTGCCTGGTAGTAAGAATGTTAGGGCTGATGCCCTCTCTCGACAATTTTTGCCTCTGTCCAAGGAGGAGTCTATACCCACTCCAGTTATACATACTAATTTGACTTCTCCCTTGGGGGAGGTGATCCTGGCTGCACAAATCAATGCACCTCCTGAGAAACCTAGTGGTAAGTGTTTTGTTCCTGAGGATCTTCGAACTAAACTTTTGCACACATACCACTATCCTAAAGCCGCAGGTCACCCAGGCAAGAACCAAATGATTTGGTCTGTCATTCGACAATTCTGGTGGCCAGGTCTTCGTTCTGATGTTGCTGCGTATGTCGCCTCCTGCTCAGTTTTTGCACAGAATAAGACTCCTCGATGTCTTCCTGTGGGTCTTCTTCAACCTATTGCTAATGGTGAGCGTCCTTGGACACATCTTTCCATGGACTTAATTGTCAAGCTCCCTGTTTCCGATGGCAATACTGTTATCCTTATGGTGGTTGACCGTTTTTCTAAAATGTCACTTTGCATTCCCTTGAAGAAGCAGCCTACCGCTCAGGAGCTTGCTTCAATTTTTGCCTGGGAGGTCTTCCGTTTACATGGGTTACCCAAGGAGATAGTGTTGGACCGGGGTAGCCAGTTTGTTTCTAGATTTTGGCTTTCCTTTTGTGCTCAAATGGGGATCCAGCTTTCCTTCTCCTCGGCATATCACCCTCAATCCAATAGGGCTGCGTAATGGTCTAATCAAGCTCTGGAACAGTTCCTCCATTGCTATGTCTCATATCACCACAATAATTGGTCTGAACTGTTACCTTGGGCAGAGTTTGCTCGTAATAGTGCAATTAATGCTTCCTCCAAGTTATCCCCGTTCATGGCAATTTATGGGTTTCAACCATCCTTGTTGCCCAATTCATTCATGTCTCAGGGTATTCCAGCTTTGGAGGAGCATCTCCGGCAACTCCGTTCCACGTGGGTGCAGATTCAGGATTGCCTTCATTGTTCTATGCAGTGCCAAAAGTTTGAGGCTAATTGTAGGCGTCTGCCCGCGCATTCCTACCAGGTTGGTGAGAGAGTTTGGCTGTCCTCCCGTAACTTGAACCTTCTTGTGCCTTCCAATAAACTGGCTCCCCGTTATGTTGGTCCTTTTCGAATACTCTGACGGGTCAATCCTGTGGCCTACGCTCTTTACCTTCCTCCTGCAATGCGCATTTCCAATGTTTTTCATGTCTCCCTCTTGAAACCATTGGTTTATAATCGGTTTACCACTGTGTTGCCTCATCCCCATCCTATCTTTGTTGACAACCATGAGGAGTATGAGGTAAGCAGCATTATTGACTCTCGTATGTCCAGGAGCTGTGTACAGTATTTGGTTCACTGGAGAGGCTACGGTCCGGAGGAGCGTTCATTGGTTCCCTCCTCTGATGTTCATGCTCCTGCCCTCCTCCATGCCTTCCATGCACGTTTCCCCAATAAGCCTTTTGTCCTCCCATGGGGGAGGGGTCGTTGAGTGGAGGATACTGTCAGGGTTTTTTCTCTGCTTTGTTTGCCATGTGCTGCTGGCAGCCATTTTACTCACCTCTCTTGCTGACTCTGGTGCATACTGTGTGATGCTGCTCATTTCCTGCACCTCCTTTTATGGCCAGACTGGTGTACATCACAGGATGCAGTCTCAGAAGTGTGATGTCATCACTTATTATTTAAAGGGCCTCTGTTCAGTATGCTTTGCCCTTGCATTGTCTCAGACCTGTTTGTGAGTTCCAGTGTATTACCTGGCTGTCTGACATCCCTCCGGATCCCTGATCCCTTGCTTGTTCCTGATTCTGTTGTTCTCCTTGTTCCTGATTCCAGCTTGTCTGACTATTCGCTTTGACTCCTGACTCGGCTCGTCTGACTATTCACTTTGGCTCCTGACTAAGCTCGTCTGACTACTTGCTCTGGTTTTGATTCCTGGCTTGTTATTTGACTTGTGGACTTTTTATTATTTTTGCTATTAATAAAGGTGTGATTATTTTTGTACTTCTCGTCTCAGTCTGATTCCTGGCATCCTGACAGCTGTCTTAAGTCAGCACACAAACACCATTGTCCATTGGTCTTAAGAACACCTAGAATAGGATTGTTATAAGAGCTGTGCACCTGTCTGATGATACCCCGTTCTTCCAGGTTCCTTATGATTTCTGCAAGAGAATTATATGAGGCTAAAGGAAGTCTGTATTGTTTAACAAAGACAGGTGGTGCATTGGGATCTGTTTGGATTCTTGTAATGTGCAAGTCTGTAGTCCCACAGTCATAAGAATCCCTAGCAAAAATATCCTTGTACTCCATCAAGAGTTCTCATAGCTGTCAGCGTTCATCATCACTGGAACAGCCATTAGCTAAGGAGATTTGCTCTATGATTATTTGCTAAAATCCTGGAAAGATTTCAGGCTGTCCTATCTCATAGGCTTCTTTAAACCTAGAAGTGAGATCCCCTTGATTATAATTTACATTGCCCCCATGATTCTGGGTATTGGGGTATTCTTGCTTTTTGATCGGCTGATCAAACACTAGGGAGGCTTCTTCAATTTTACAGATGCCTTCCTCTGAGCTGAAGGGATAGACAATCTTTGCAAAGGATTGTTCTATTAAGTGTTCTTCAGTTAAGTACCCTTCAGGTATTAGCCCAATTACAGTATTCTGGAATCCAAAAGTGTAATAACTTGGTTCCAGCGCATATCCTATGGTGGTTCCCTTGGACAAGGTGATATCCTGTGGGGTCATGTTATGCACAATAACATGTACTGGAATAGTTCCAATATTTACCATAGGAGTATGGGTCATTGTTATACCCAGATTTTTCATTCTATGGGAGATGCATATTAATGTTTCAGAAGTTTTTAATTTCTGCCAGCAGGGATTACAACATCATTAGACACCTGCATATTCACAGCATATGGCATTTTCTGGTTTGATTTCAGGGCTGCATTTTCATCCTGAAATACTTCAGGGTCCCCCTTTAACCTGCTTCAGAGGCAAAGGTTAATCAAATCTATTTATATGGCATATTTATGTAAGAGATCATTGCCAATGTATATTTGATTATGGGGATTATATAAAACTAAAAACAGGTGCTTCGCTGATTTATTACCTATGGAGATAGATAATACACATTTAGCTGTGACGTTATAGCTTTCAGACCTGTCATCTAGGCCATGGACACAGTGGTCTTGGGGAGAAAGGTATTTAATCACTTTAGGTTCAGCGATCTGCGCTAATAAGCCTTCGCTTATGTAGCTAACTAGTTAAATTTGCCATACTTGGTTTTTCCAATGTCATGCACTTGCATAGGAATAAATAGATCATCTTTAACTTTCTCAATTTCACGGAGGAATTGAGAGTGATCTCCCCCTTTAGGGGACTTAGCATCCCCCTTGTGGAGAGATATGGTTAATACATCGCTGTCTAAGGAAATATTGGCTATCTTTCCAGGCGAAATTTTAAAAGTATTACCATCAGAGTCCCTGATAATCCGTTTGTAGGATAGTGATTTCAGGTACAGAGTTATTCCTGAAATGAATCTCCACAGCATCTGGCTTCTCTTCCACCACGTGACAGTTATGTCGGGTGCGAGATATGCTGGACCGCTCATAATTAATAGGTCTTTTTACTTGTGACCAGATTACATTATTTATGCAATAAATTATGGTGCTTAACCGTTTCAGGAGATCACTACCAATTATTAAACGATCAGTTGGCAGATCCACTATAATGAAAGGGTGTCTTATTACCCTGTTTCCCAGCATTAGCTTTAACCATGCAGTACCATAGAATGTGAGAGAGTCACCCCAACACCTATTAGTGAACCTTCAATTTATTTATTTTTTAGGTTTGTGGGGTTTTAGCCCATTTAGCTGTGTGTAGTACCTGTGGGATAAAATAGTTGCCTGAGATCCAGTATCAATTAATCCCATGATAGGGTTGGAGACTGAATCCTGGAGCTCAGCTAATACATAATATTTCCCTACAGTTTCTACCATTTCACACATAAAATTAGCATGATTACACGTCGGTGGGCTTTGCCACAAGTTACCTGTATCAACCACTTTACCTGATGCAGAAGAATTTTCACTCTTACCAGTCATATTCTCTATAATAGGGTTGACAGGGTCCCTGTGTACTGCATCTGTGGGAATAAGGTTAGGGGAAAACTGCAAAGGAAGAGGTTTGTTAGAGCTTCCCGGCTGAGGTATCTTGTCAACACAGCTAAAATGTCGGTTTCTGGGCTGTAGCCAGAGAACATGATTAATACCATTATTAACATTTTTCATTTCATTTGGTATCTCTCCCCCCTCTCCCTCAAGTAATACTGCAGTATTTATGACTGTGCCTGTGGCCCACTGTTGGCCACTGGCTGTACCCCTAAAAAAGGATTATTAGGGTGCTGAGCCATCAGAGCTTGACTCATATTATTAAATAGTGTACATAATTGATTTAACTGGGTACTAAGATGGACCACTTGGCTATACAAGCTATTTATACCTCTGGGCCTATATTTTGAGGCCTCAGAGTAGTGATTCCTGGACCGTCTGGAACCCTCAGAATCATAGCTATAATTTCTATTTTGACGTGGTTTTCTTTGGGGTTTAACTTGTTCAGCATTAATAACTTGGGGAGCACTATTTACTTGGGATGTCTGGTTACCCTGAGAGTATTTTCGCCACTTTTGGTATTTATTTTTACGTGGATACCGATAACCTTGTGGGTGTTCATCTCTTTGGGGATAACTATTTGTCTGGGTATGCCCCCCATTTTGAGTATATTCTTTCTGCACCTCAGCCCATGTTGGGGGAGGGGCATAGTTAAAACTTTGTGAGGAAGGCCTGTTTTCTCGGGTCACCTCCGCATAAGTCTTCTTTTTAGACTCCAAATTGAGGTGGCTAGTTTCTGCCACAATTTTGGGGCTGGGCCGTGGTTCCCTTTTAACCCCCTGTTCACTGGACAACTGAATAGAGCAGTGTTTTTCAACCAGTATGCCGTGGACACTAGTGTGCCATGAGAGATCCTCAGGTGTGCCACGGCAGACTGACAACAGTGTGACATTTTTTTGAAATTTTGCTTGTTTTTTATTCTGGGCTGTTTTTTAACTTTGAGTGAAATGATGACTGAGGGTAACTGCGCAGTGGCAGCTCGCTTCCCCGACCCATGTTCACACTTAGAAGGAACCCCCACCCACTACAACACGTGCCTAGTACCGGCTCTACACTCAGCACCACGCGACACTTCAATCCCCCATGCATGCTGGCTCAGCTTTGCTCCTCCTCCAGAACAGTTCCAGCCAGGTCACATCACTCACGTTCCTTCTCAGCACAAGGAACATGACTGGAGGACTGGAGACTCACTGGAGAGGAAGAGGGAGGTGCTCCACATATAATCTTGTGCTCCACAGATAACACTTTTCCCAGTGTGCGAGGGGGGGACTTTTCCCAGTGTGGGGGTGTCCCTCTATTGGGAGGTATGTGACAGGCTCATCAGGCATCATTTACAACCATGACATATTGACATTTATTCACAGACAATCATTATGATTGTTTGTGAATGAATGTCAATATGTCATGTATAGTTTGTAGAAGGCATGGCATGACAGCACAGTACAATGTGTGTATGTATGTATGTATGTATATATATATATATATATATATATGGGATGGTGGTGTGCCGCAGGATTTTTTAATGTAAAAAAGTGTGCCAGAGCAAAAAAAAAAGTTGAAAATAACTGGAATAGAGTATAACTTTGTACTCTCTTTGATCAGCCAGTCCAATGAGCAGTTCTCAACAAAATCTGTAGCCAAATTAACCCCTTAAGGACCAGCGACATACTCTGTATGTCGCTAGCCTTTTTTTGGGACTTGATTGTTTTATAGCGCTGTCTTGCCACCAGCGTTGAGACTGCTCTATTCCACAAAGCCTGCTGGAGGGAGGGCATTAATAGCGTGTTCTTGCTAGACTTGTGCTATAATGTCCTGAAAAAAAACCTTAACAACCAGTGACATACAGGGTACATTGTGGTCATTAAGGGGTTAAGTTTGATGTGTGCGGGCAATGCTTCGTAAAATAAATTCACAAATTCTGAGCTTTCAAATATGGGGTAATCTTTGGCCATACTGTACGCACTTTTTAAAACAGAAAGTAATTCTATAGGGCTTTGATTGGCACTACATTTTAAACCGTACACAGCTATTGTCACAGCTGTTTTAGTGCGATATTGCCCCAACTCCTTTTTGCACTGTCGTTTTGTTTTACTCCAGGAATGAACATTCATATCCTTTAGTGAAGCAAAGAACTTGTGATGTTTACCCTCAAATACCCAGGGCAGAAATTCAATTTTTGACTGCTCACTAGTAACATTCATTATGGATAAAGCATTTTCAAAGGCCTCTAAATGGTCAATTATAGAGTTGGTGCCTTGTTGGAAAATTTAGGCAATGCACTACTTAAGAAATATAGGCCTAGATTTAGAGTTTGGCGGTAGCCGTGAAAACCAGCGTTAGAGGCTCCTAACGCTGGTTTTAGGCTACCGCCGGTATTTGGAGTCAGTCAGGAAAGGGTCTAACGCTCACTTTTCATCCGCGACTTTTCCATACCGCAGATCCCCTTACGTCAATTGCGTATCCTATCTTTTCAATGGGATCTTTCTAAATCCGGTATTTAGAGTCGTGGCTGAAGTGAGCGTTAGAAATCTAACGACAAAACTCCAGCCGCAGAAAAAAGTCAGTAGTTAAGAGCTTTCTGGGCTAACGCCGGTTCATGAAGCTCTTAACTACTGTGCTCTAAAGTACACTAACACCCATAAACTACCTATGTACCCCTAAACCGAGGTCCCCCCACATCGCTGCCACTCGATTAATTTTTTTAACCCCTAATCTGCCGACCGCCACCTACGTTATACTTATGTACCCCTAATCTGCTGCCCCTAACACCGCCGACCCCTATATTATATTTATTAACCCCTAACCTGCCCCCCACAACGTCGCCGCCAGCTACCTACAATAATTAACCCCTAATCTGCCGACCGCCACCTACGTTATACTTATGTACCCCTAATCTACTGCCCCTAACACCGCCGACCCCTATATTATATTTATTAACCCCTAATCTGCCCCCCTCAATGTCGCCTCCACCTGCCTACACTTATTAACCCCTAATCTGCCGAGCGGACCGCACCGCTACTATAATAAAGTTATTAACCCCTAATCCGCCTCACTCCCGCCTCAATAACCCTATAATAAATAGTATTAACCCCTAATCTGCCCTCCCTAACATCGCCGACACCTAACTTCAAGTATTAACCCCAATCTGCCGACCGAATCTCGCCGCTACTGTAATAAATGGATTAACCCCTAAAGCTAAGTCTAATCCTAACCCTAACACCCCCCTAAATTAAATATAATTTAAATCTAACGAAATAAATTAACTCTTATTAAATAAATTATTCCTATTTAAAGCTAAATACTTACCTGTAAAATAAACCCTAATATAGCTACAATATAAATTATAATTATATTATAGCTATTTTAGGATTTATATTTATTTTACAGGTAACTTTGTATTTCTTTTAACCATGTACAATAGCTATTAAATAGTTAAGAACTATTTAATAGCTAAAATAGTTAAAATAATTACAAAATTACCTGTAAAATAAATCCTAACCTAAGTTACAATTAAACCTAACACTAGACTATCAATAAATTAATTAAATACAATACCTACAATTATCTACAATTAAACCTAACACTACACTATCAATAAATTAATTAAATACAATATCTACAAATAACTGCAATTAAATAAACTAACTAAAGTACAAAAAATAAAAAAGAACTTAATTACAAAAAATAAAAAAATATTTACAAACATTCAAAAAATATTACAACAATTTTAAACTAATTACACCTACTCTAAGCCCCCTAATAAAATAACAAAGCTCCCCAAAATAAAAAAATGCCCTATCCTATTCTAAATTACAAAAGTTCAAAGCTCTTTTACCTTACCAGCCCTGAACAGGGCCCTTTGCGGGGCATGCCCCAAAGAATTCAGCTCTTTTGCCTGTAAAAAAAACACATACAATACCCCCCCCAAACATTACAACCCACCACCCACATACCCCTAATCTAACCCAAACCCCCCTTAAATAAACCTAACACTAAGCCCCTGAAGATGTTCCTACCTTATCTTCACCTCACCGGGTACACCGATCCTTCCTGGCTCCAAAATCTTCATCCAAGCCCAAGCGGGGGCTAGACATCCATCATCCGACGGCTGAAGAAGTCCAGAAGAGGGTCCGAAGTCTTCATCCTATCCGGGAAGAAGAGTAGATCCGGACCGGCAACCATCTTCTTCCAAGCGGCATCTTCTATCTTCATCCGATGAGGACCGGCTCCATCGTGAAGACCTCGCATTCTGTTCCGATCAGCCAATAGAATGCGAGCTCAATCTGATTGGCTGATCGGATCAGCCAATCGGATTGAACTTGATTCTGATTGGCTGATTCCATCAGCCAATCAGAATTTTTCTACCTTAATTCCGATTGGCTGATAGAATCCTATCAGCCAATCGGAATTCGAGGGACGCCATCTTGGATGACGTCCCTTAAAGGAACCGTCATTCTTCAGTTGGACGTCGCCGGAAGAAGATGGGTCCGCGCTGGAGGTCTTCACGATGGAGCCGGTCCTCATCGGATGAAGATAGAAGATGCCGCTTGGAAGAAGATGGTTGCCGGTCCGGATCTACTCTTCTTCCCGGATAGGATGAAGACTTTGGACCCTCTTCTGGACTTCTTCAGCCGTCGGATGATGGATGTCTAGCCCCCGCTTGGGCTTGGATGAAGATTTTGCAGCCAGGACGGATCGGTGTACCCGGTGAGGTGAAGATAAGTTAGGAACATCTTCAGGGGCTTAGTGTTAGGTTTATTTAAGGGGGTTTTGGGTTAGATTAGGGGTATGTGGGTGGTGGGTTGTAATGTTGGGGGGGTATTGTATGTGTTTTTTTTACAGGCAAAAGAGCTGAATTCTTTGGGGCATGCCCCGCAAAGGGCCCTGTTCAGGGCTGGTAAGGTAAAAGAGCTTTGAACTTTTGTAATTTAGAATAGGGTAGGGCATTTTTTTTATTTTGGGGGTCTTTGTTATTTTATTAGGGGGCTTAGAGTAGGTGTAATTAGTTTAAAATTGTTGTAATATTTTTCTAATGGTTGTAAATATTTTTATATTTTTTGTAACTTAGTTCTTTTTTATTTTTTGTACTTTAGTTAGTTTATTTAATTGTAGTTATTTGTAGATATTGTATTTAATTCATTTATTGATAGTGTAGTGTTAGGTTTAATTGTAGATAATTGTAGGTATTGTATTTAATTAATTTATTGATAGTCTAGTGTTAGGTTTAATTGTAACTTAGGTTAGGATTTATTTTACAGGTAATTTTGTAATTATTTTAACTATTTTAGCTATTAAATAGTTCTTAACTATTTAATAGCTATTGTACATGGTTAAAATAAATACAAAGTTACCTGTAAAATAAATATAAATCCTAAAATAGCTATAATATAATTATAATTTATATTGTAGCTATATTAGGGTTTATTTTACAGGTAAGTATTTAGCTTTAAATAGGAATAATTTATTTAATAAGAGTTAATTAATTTTGTTAGATTTAAATTATATTTAACTTAGGGGGGTGTTAGTGTTAGGGTTAGACTTAGCTTTAGGGGTTAATACATTTATTAGAATAGCGGTGAGCTCCAGTCGGCAGATTAGGGGTTAATGTTTGAAGTTAGGTGTCGGCGATGTTAGGGAGGGCAGATTAGGGGTTAATACTATTTATTATAGGGTTAGTGAGGCGGATTAGGGGTTAATAACTTTATTATAATAGCGGTGCAGTCCGATCGGCAGATTAGGGGTTAATAAGTGTAGGCAGGTGGAGGCGATGTTGTGGGGGGCAGATTAGGGGTTAATAAATATAATATAGGGGTCGGCGGTGTTAGGGACAGCAGATTAGGGGTACATATCGATAATGTAAGTAGCAGCGGTTTACGGAGCGGCAGATTAGGGGTTAATAATAATATGCAGGGGTCAGCAATAGCGGGGGCGGCAGAATAGGGGTTAATAAGTGTAAAGTTAGGGGTGTTTAGACTCGGGGTACATGTTAGAGTGTTAGGTGCAGACATAGGAAGTGTTTCACCATAGCAAACAATGGGGCTGCGTTAGGAGCTGAACGCGGCTTTTTTGCAGGTGTTAGGTTTTTTTCAGCTCAAACAGCCCCATTGTTTCCTATGGGGGAATCGTGCACGTTTTTGAAGCTGGCCGCGTCCGTAAGCAACTCTGGTATCGAGAGTTGAAGTTGCGTTAAAAATGCTCTACTCTCCTTTTTTGGAGCCTAACGCAGCCATTCTGTGGACTCTCAATACCAGAGTTATTTAAAGGGTGCGGCCAGAAAAAAGCCAGCGTTAGCTACGCGGGTCGTTACCGACAAAACTCTAAATCTAGCCGTAATTATTTTATGGGTGTCATATACCTTATTAAATGTATCTTGGGCTTTCCTAGGGACCTTATTTTTGGTCTGGAGCACCCACTATCTGCCCTATATTTACTATGGGGAGACCCCTTACACGCATTAGTATTATATGGGCTATCTGGGTAGCTGGCTCCACCCTCTGACTCACTACTATAGCTGCCCCCCCCCCTGTGAAGTATATCAGTTCCCTTTAAAACATGAGGTGACTGTCTATGTGGGAAGTTTACCTCTGACCCGATAGGGGTTCTTTGTAATTCTTCCCTAATGTTCTGCAGTTCATTTCTCATAAATTCTTTAAGGGTTGTTAAAATACCTGCTCTATTATTTTCATTATTTTCATTATCAAGAGAGGGGGTTTCATCATGGCGAGATTGTCTTTTTAATTCCTTTAATTCTTTCTGGCTCTGTGCGAGTTGTTTATGCAAATCTTGTATTTGGGCTACTAAATTTTGGTTATACTTTTGTAAGGTGGCTATGTTCTGGGCAAGCGCATTCATTTTATCCTGGACTTGCTCCACCTCCTCATCACCTAGCCTTAAGGAATAATTTTCACCCCTCAACTCCAATTGTGAGTTCTGTACTTCAATAATATTGTACATTTCATTGTTCACATAGAGGAGCAGACCCAAAGTTTTGAAATTTAATTCATCGCGTTTTCTCACTTTCTGAGGTCGGCAAATTTTAACAGCCCTTGAAATATTTCACTTTTGCCACACCATATATTATTTGTAATATTTTTGGGCTTAGTCTTAAGCATCTTAATGTAAGCGCCTAATTCCCCCTTAATACTTAATCAATTTTTAAGGTGAGTAATAGCTTCTGTTTTAAGCATTTCTGCCTGAGTAATGGGCGATTCTGGGGAACATATTTCAATACTATGTATAGATTCAATAGATACTATGTATAGATATAATAGCTTCTGTTTTAAGTGTTTCTGCCTGACTAATGGGCGATTCTGGGGAACATATTTCAATACTATGTATAGATTCAATTGATTCACTTCTAGTAACAGACATTATTATGTTGGCTTAGTATTTGGTTAAATTAAAACGCTAATACAATTTTGACCAATGGAAAAAAAAATGAAAATATTTAAAAAAAATTAATTTATTTTTTCGAGATAATAATTTCTATTTACTACAAAATATATTATATCAATGTGATAAAGATAATAATCTTACATCTGTGCTTTCAGATAATATGTCGGTATATACGGAGTTACAAAATTATTATTTATTATTATTTTAGCAATAACCTCCAAGAAAATGTTGGTGTACTTATTTCAGCAGTTGCCAACCAATAAAATGTATATACCTAACAATCAAAAATTTATATTTATTCCTTTGTTCTAGATTAGTTAAATTTATAAACACCTTGAATTATATTTATGTAGAAACTAGATTATGAATCAATTATACACGCTTATTCTGTTACAATATTCTATATAACAGATTATAAAAAATATATCTTTAAAATTAACCTTACTCACAAATTCTGAGCTTTCAAATATGGGGTAATCTTTGGTCATACTGTACGCACTTTTTGGAACATAAAGTAATTCTATAGGGCTTTGATTGGCACTACATTTTAAACCGTACACAGCTATTGTCACAGCTGTTTTAGTGCGATATTGCCCAAACTCCTTTTTGCACTGTCATTTTGTTTCACTCCAGGAATGAACATTCATATCCTTTAGTGAAGCAAATAACTTATGATGTTTACCCTCAAATACCCAGGGCAGAAATTAAATTTTTGACTGCTCACTAGTAAAATTCATTATGGATAAAGCATTTTCAAAGGCCTCTAAGTGGTCAATTATAGAATTGGTTCCTTGTTGGAAAATTTAGGCACTGTACCACTTAAGAAATTAATTATTTTATGGGTGTCATATACCTTATTAGATGTATCTTGGGCTTTCCTAGGGACCTTAGTTTTGGGGCTGGAGCGCCCACTATCTGCCTTATATTTACTATGGGGAGACCCCTTACGCGCATTAGTATTATATGGGCTATCTGGGTAGCTGGCTCCACCCTCTGACTCACTACTATAGCTGCCCTCCCCCTGTGAAGTATAGCAGTTCCCTTTAAAACATGAGGTGACTGTCTATGTGGGAGGTTTACCTCTGACCCGTTAGGGGTCCTTTGTATGAATTCTTCCCGGAGAACATATTTCAATACTATGTATAGATTCAATTGATTCCCTTCTATTAACAGACATTATTATGTTGGCTTAGTATTTGGTTAAATTAAAATGCTAATACAATTTTGACAAACGAAAAAAAATTTTAAAAAAATTATTATTTTTTTTCGAGATAATAATTTCTATTTACTACAAAATATGTTATATAAATGTGATAAAGATAATAATCTTAAATCTGTGCCTCCAGATAATATGTCGGTATATACAGGGCTACAAAATTATTATTTATTATTATTATGTTAGCAATAACCTCCAAGAAAATGTTGGTGTACTTATTTCAGCAGTTGCCAACCAATAAAATGTATATACGTAACAATTAAAAATTTATATTTATTCCTTTGTTCTATATTAGTTTAATTTATAAACACCTTGAATTATATTTATGTAGAAACTAGATTATGAATCAATTATACACGCTTATTCTGTTACAATATTCTATATAACATAACATGAAAAATATATCTTTAAAATTAACCTTACTCACAATGAATCACATCAAAATACCACAATAAAATATGGACCACTAACTTAACAGTGCTTTATTAATAACTACCAGAGATTTAACCACAATAACCAATTTATGTACAGTTCTGAAAGAGTTCCCAATAATGACTGACTAATAAATCTGGAATGCAAAATCCTGTCTAGCAAATAAATTACTTAGCATTAAATATGACTCTAATTTACACAGGACTATGGATATAAATTTAAAACACCAAATATGCTCTTTTAAATTACCAGCTGCAATCTAACTATAGCTTTAGATTACCTTGATTTAAAACATTAAAAATATAGAGCAATCATATACATAACAAAATAAACCAATTTGAAGTTCAGCTTTTTCAGATAAATCCAGTTCACCTCATATGAGAAGCATTGCAATTATGGATAAAGAAAGTAAGGCCCAGGTTTGTTTTATAGAGACTGTGTTTCAAAAGGTAGCAGCTCTGAATCAGTCAAAATTCCAGCAAAAGACCCTTTCTCTCCTATTGCATGAGCTTTTATCAAGGGATAAACCTGCTTTCATTTTGTAATCATTGGTGAATATTCGGATACGCCCTTCCGGTGCTGTCTCTGATTGGCCCTCGGATCTGAAGATTTCATTGGTTTATTGGGATCATACCAGTTTTAGTCCACTAGGGGGCAGCAGATAACTAGAAATCTATCAATATTGCTAAAAATAAATACAGTTTACTATATATTTTCAAATGTATATTTAATATACTCACTATTTTCTGATATTAATAAAATATATGTTCAGCATGTGTGGGACCATATAATACTATTTACTGTGAGTATTTTCATATTAAACATGTGTATATATCTAGTACCACATTACAAAGTAACTCCTATAATTTAAATATTTTAGAAGATGTATTAAAATCACATTTTTATAAGGGGACTTAAAAGGACTCTAATACTTTCAGTATGAATTTAATTAATATATCAATTCATATTCTGATATAACATTGTTTTGAATGCATGAAAACACAGATAAGATATACTTCATTGGACTATTCACTGGTTTCTCACAGGTCTGAAATGAAAGAAACAATGTTGCTATTCTGAAGTAAGTTGGTTAAACACTTAAAATAGACAGTTATATATTCACTTTAGATTTAAAGGTATCTTACGCGTTAGACACATCTCCCCTGATCCATAAATATAATTTTTTTACACAGTCTGAGTCTAAATGAAATATTTGAGAGTTATACAGTTCATATAGATAAATTTCTAACTTCTCTTTACTATTTCACGGTGACGTTATATCTGAACTCCATGGATTTGAACTCAGCATGGGACAATTTAACACCCAGATGATATGAGCCACATCTTTTAAGAATGTTTGTATATTCCACAATCCTTACAGATGAACCATCCGCTCCTCCAGATTGGAAAACTTTTTATACAGGCTTCCTTTGAAGCCAGGATAATTGGGATATCCTGGCTTGTGATGTGTATCTTGTCACAGCAGGAGTTCTGTGCATTGAATATAGAGGGGGTTTGGGGCTGAAAATTCTGATTTTAGAATTTAACTAATATTAGTCAGTTTCATCTACAAATTAGTTATTTTACCTTATTATATACAGGTATGGGTGTGTGTGTATATATATATATACATATATATATATATATATATATATATATATATATATATATATATATATATATAATCTAATGCCACTCAGCAATAGCCTGACATTTCTCTATTTTGGTTTTGACGGTTCCAATCAGCCAATAGAATGCAAGCTCAATCCCACTGGCTGATTGCATCAGCCAATAGGATTTTTTAAAAGTACAAAGAGGAGACACAGCAGCACTGATGCAAGGAAATCCAGGGCCAAAAAAAGTAAAACAAAATTTACCTTTATTAGAACGGTTTACATGAGTACACAAAGGAACTTCCCTACCGCATTTGCAGTGGCTTGTTTCTTTGTGCTCAATAGGATTTTTTACTCTTTAATTCCGATTGGCTGATAGAATTCTACCAGCCAATCGGAATTCAAGGGACGCCATCTTGGATGACGTCCCTTAAAGGAACCTTCATTCTTCAAGAGCCGTCGACAGAAGAGGATGCTCTGCGCCAGATGTCTTGAAGATGAAGCCGCTCCGTGTCAGAAGGATGAAGATAGAAGATGCCATCTGGATGAAGTCTTCTGCCTGTCTGGAGGACGACTTCTCGCCGCTTGGATGAAGACTTCTCCCGGCTTCATTGAGGACTACTGCCCGCTTGGATGAAAACTTCTCCTGGCTTGATGAGGATGGATGTCCGGTCTTCAAAAACTGTAAGTGGATCTTCAGGGCTTAGTGTTAGGTTTTTTTAAGGGTTTATTGGGTGGGTTTTATTTTTAGATTTGGGACTTTGGACACATTAAAAGAGCTAAATGCCCTTTTAAGGGCAATGCCCATCCAAATGCCCTTTTCAGGGCAATGGGGAGCTTAGGTTTTTTAGGTAGGTTTTTATTTTGGGGGGTAGGTTGTGCTGGGTGGTGGGTTTTACTGTTGGGGGGTTGTTTGTATTTTTTTTTTTACAGGTTTTTTTGGGGAAATGCCCCGCAAAAGGCCCTTTTAAGGGCTATTGGCAGTTTAGTTTAGGCTGGGTTTTTTTATTTTGGGGGGCTTTTTTATTTTGATAGGGCTATTAGATTAGGTGTAATTAGTTTAAATATTTGATAATTTCTTTTTTATTTTGTGTAATTTAGTGGTTTTTTTTTGTAATTTAGTTAATTGTATTTAATTAATGTAATTGATTTAATTGTAGTGTAATGTTAGGTGTTAGTGTAAGACAGGTTAGGTTTTATTTTACAGGTACATTTGTATTTATTTTAACTAGGTAGTTATTAAATAGTTAATAACTATTTACTAACAATTCTACCTAGTTAAAATAAATACAAACTTAGCTGTGAAATAAAAATAAAACCTAAGATAGCTACAATGTAACTATTAGTTAAATTGTAGCTAGCTTAGGTTTTATTTTACAGGTAAGTATTTCGTTTTAAATAGGAATTATTTAGTTATTAATTGTAATTTTTATTTAGATTTATTTTAATTATGTTAAAGTTAGTGGGTGTTAGGATTAGGGTTAGACTTAGGTTTAGGGGTTAATAACTTTAGTATAGTGGCAGCGACATTGGGGGTGGCAGGTTAGGGGTTAATAAGTGTAGGTAGGTGGGGGCGACATTGGGGTGGCAGATTAGGGGTTAATAAGTGTAATGTAGGTGGCGGCGATGTCGGGGGCGTCAGATTAGGGGTTAATAAGTGTAATGTAGGTGGCGGCGATGTCGGGGGTGGCAGATTAGGGGTGTTTAGACTCTGGGTTTATGTTAGGGTGTTAGGTGTAAACATAACTTTTCTTTCCCCATAGGAATCAATGAGGCTGAGTTACAGAGCTTTATGCTCTTTTATTGCAGGTGTTAGGCTTTTTTTTCAGCTGGCTCTCCCCATTGATGTCTATGGGGAAATCGTGCATGAGCACGTAAAACCAGCTCAAAGCAGCGCTGGTATTTGCGTGCGGTATGGAGCTCAACGCTGCCATATTGCCTGCTAACGCCGGGTTTTTGCAAACCTGTAATAGCAGCGCTATAGGGAGGTGAGTGGTGGAAATAACTTGCAAGTTAGTACCGAGCCGCTCATAACGCAAAACTCGTAATCTGGCCGACAGATAGGAGAATAGGAAATTATATTATATAACAAATAAATAACAAACATCTAGATTACAAGTTTTGCGGTATGGTGCAGTACGGCTATACCGCTGAAAAATTGGCCATTGCGCGTGGAATGGCAGGTCTCCCGTATTACAAGTCACTTGCGTTATAGCCTAAATCGCTGTGATCTATTCCGCGATCTGAGACCAATAGTTATGGATTTTGCAAAACAAAAATGTTTCACAAAACTCACAACTAAAATGTTACAAAGTACACTAACACCCATAAACTACCTATTAACCCCTAAACCGCCACCCTGCCGGCTCCCGCATTGAAAATACTATATTAAACCAATTAAACCCTAAACCGCCGGCCCCCCACATCGCCAACACTAAATAAATCTATTAACCCCTAAACCACCGGCCCCTCAAATCGCTACTACCAAAATAAACCTATTAACCCCTAAACCACCAGCCTCCCACATCGCAACTACTATAATAAACTTATTAACTCTAAGACGCTGCCCCCCTACATTGCAACTACTATAATAAACCTATTAACCCCTAAACCGCCAGCCCCCCACAATGCAACTACTATAATAAACCTATTAACCTCTAAACCGTCGGCCCCCCACATTGCAACTACTAAACTAAATCTATTAACCCCTAAACCTCCAGCCTCTCACATCGCAACACACTAAATTAAACTAATAACCCCTAAACCTAACACCCCCTAATTTTAAATTAAATTTACAATATAACTATCTTTAAATAAATTAAATAAAAACTTACATGTGAAATAAAAAAAAAATAAGTTTAAACTATAAAGTAACCTAACATTACTATTTTAAAACAATAAAATTAACGAAAAATACAGAAATTATCCCTACAAAAGTATTCACACATTCAGGTCTATACATTCAAACCCGATGTATTAAAACTCGATGACAGAGAGTGGATATTATATATAGAAAACATAGCAATATTGAAGATAATATGTACAGTATATATACAAAAAGAGGTCAAAGGGACAAGTGGATGAAGGGCTTAAAAAAGAGTAATTAATATCAGAACATGGCCAGAACAAAATATATTATGTATGTGACTTTTTATTGTCTTGACGATATTAGAAATTGTCTGTTTAAATCAGCCAATAGGATTTCAGTAGCTCTCATCCTATTGGCTGATTTGAAAATGTCGGCCAATAGGAATGCAGGGTACCCCATTTTTAAATGGGTACCTTGCATTCAAGCTTCAGTGTACAGCGGTGAATGTCTGCGCCACCAGCGACGATGCTCTGCGCTTCCACAGCTCTTGGTGGGGTGCTGGCGGTTTAGGGGTTAATTGGGATTATCCTAAGTTATGAAGGTATAATCTAGATTTTATTAAAGACACAGAGACGATTATTTTGCATTCTCTTTCTTTACTATTAAAATGCAGTTATTCAAAGATAGATAAAAATACAACAAACTGTCAAATTTAAAAAGTAGACAGTAAACAAATAAATAAATCAGTGACCAATAAGGATAGAGAACTGATTAAACTAAAATCACATAACCAATCAGATTGAATATGAGTCCTATAAACTGTCCAAAATACAGCAATACATAATCTTTATTTGAAATTGAAGAAGGAAACATAAGATCCAACATGAAGAAATAACTCCAAACGAATAGGAAGCAGAAAACCATGAAGAGAAGGAGCTTGACGAGAAAAATCATCCATGAAGAAAACTCCAACTTGTCCGGAAGGATGGAAAAACAACTGGAAAACTGTTGAAGATGTGGAAAACTTGATAGAAGATCTGACTTTTTCCGAAGATGTGAAGGAACAAAGTCTCTTAGGAGAAGATCCTTATTATTGGTTGATAACTGAAATAAATATACAATTCATGTTAAAATATATATAATAAAACACATTAAGGGTGGGAATAATATATATCACAATATATAACAGAGGAGGGAAAATAATCGTCTCTGTGTCTTTAATAAAATCTAGATTATACCTTCATAACTTAGGATAATCCCAATTTTATTACAAGACCAGAGACTCATATTTTGCTAGTTTAAAGCAACTAACAAAATAAATTTAACGAGGCATGTTCAATGGGTTTAAAATAAAATTGTTTAAAAATAGAATCAGAAGACCAGTCAGCTGCATCCAAAATTTGTTGAAGGGTAGCAGCTTTCAAAAATGCTTTAGAAGCGGCTGATCCTCTAACAGTGAGTGAGCAGAAAAAGAAACATCAATACCTGCTTCACTCATAACCCATTTAACCCACCTGGCAATAGAAGTAGAGGAGACAGGATGATGAGGAGGAATAAAAGATAGCAAAAGTTGATTAGAGGAAGAAGAACGAAAAGAAGAAGTTCTGCGTTCATACTCTTTGAGACATACAACCACACAAAGAAGAGGTTCTGAAGGTAAATATGGATAGAAAATTGAAGTAGAAAAAGATTTAGTTCTTTTAGAAATAAAGAAAGTAACACCTTCAGGAGTAAAACGTTTAGAATCAAAATCTAAAGCTCTAACATCAGAAACTCTACGAAAGGAAATTAAACACAAAAGGGTAGCCAATTTAGCAGTAAGTTGTTTTAAAGATAAAAATTCATTAGAAGGCCAAGATTTAAAAAGGGAAAAAATAAGATCCACATCCCAAAAAGAAGAATATTTAGGAGTTGGAGGTCTTTTAAGTTTAATTGCTTTCATTAATTTACAAATTAAAGGATGTTGACCCACAGGGAAATTATTAATAAAAGAATGTTTAGCTGAAATTGCAGATCTAGAAACATTAATGGTTCTATAAGCTAATCCTGACTCAAAAAGAGAAGTGATAAAATTAGTTATAAAAATTATATCCACTGAAAGGGGATCCAAACTTCTTTCCACGCACCAGCCAGACCATCTGGTCCATGCGGAAAAATAGCATTTTTTGGTCCCGGGGGCCAAAGAGTCCCTGAGGAGATCTTGAGCTTGTTGTGATAAACCTTCGAAAGACGAAGATTGCCCGAAATTGACCAAGCTATAAGACGAAGCGATCCTTGAATGATAAGATCGTGAGGATGACCTTCTGGATCTGATAACAGAAGAGGAAAAACAGGAAGAAGAAGAGGATGGTTGACAGACAATTCTAGAAGAGATGGGTACCAAGGTTGAGACGGCCAAAGAGGAGTGATGAGAAGAATTGAAAGAAGATCTCGACGGACTATTGAAATGACTCTCTGAATCATTGAAAACGGAGGAAACGCATAAGCTGTTTGAAGAGGCCAAGGATGAAGAAATGCATCTATCGCCAAAGCCTCCGGATCTGGACGCCAACTGAAATAAGGACGAATCTGATGATTCAGTCTCGAAGCAAACAGATCCATCGAAAAGGGACCTCTGAGAGATTGCAGCGCATGAAAAACTTGAAGATGAAGTTTCCAATCGCTGTAATCTGTCAGATATCGAGAACCCCAATCCGCCGCGACATTGGATAAACCTGGAATATATTCTGCTTTTACCAAAATATTTCTGTCCAAGCAAAGATGAATGAATTCTTTCGTAATAATGGACAAATCTCTCGATTTTGTACCACCTAAACGATTCAAATAACGTACTGCAGAAATATTGTCCATTCTGAGTAAAATGGACACAGGAAAAGAATCTTTTACAAAACTTTTGACTGCAAAAGAGCCTGCCAAAAGTTCTAAGCAATTGATGTGAAAATGTTTTTCTTCTGAAGACCATTTTCCTCCTGTGATTGAAGGGCCACAACGAGCTCCCCAACCCGTAAGACTGGCATCGGATTCTATAATTAAATCCGGAGATTTCCCAAAAATGGCTCTCCCATTCCAAGCTTCTATATGAGAAAGCCACCATGAAAGTTCTTCTTTGGCTTCCGATGAAAGAGGAATAAGATGAGAATAAGATAAACCTTTCTGAAGGTGAAAAATTTTTAGACGTCGAAGTTCCCTGTAGTAAAGAGGGGCAGGAAAAATAGCCTGAATAGAGGATGAAAGTAACCCAACTATTCTGGCTATAGTCCTGATGGGAACTACAGACAAAGAAAGAGTTTTTGAAATCTCTTTCTTGATATTCACAATTTTTTCTCTGGGAAGGCTTAAAGTAGATTTCATTGTATCTATTAGAAAACCCAAAAAGGTTAGAGATTTGGTTGGAGAAAGGACAGATTCTCTTTGTTGACTAGAAAAACCTAAATTCTCTAAAATATAGATAGTAAGGTTGAGTTGAGAATTCAAAATAACTGAATTTTGATTCATAATCAAGATATCGTCTAAATAGATGATAAGCCGAACACCCCGAAGACGAAGCCAAGTAATTATAGGTTTCATCAATTTGGTGAAAATCCAAGGGGCTGAAGATAAACCGAAAGGCATGCAAGTAAATCTCCAGGTTTTTCCCTCCCAATTGAAGGAGAGAAATTTCCTGTGATCTAGAGCTACTGGAACCGTGAGATAAGCATCTGTCAAATCTAATCTGACTAAGAAATCGTTGTCTAGAAGACAATCTCTGAGAAGATGAATACCTTCCATTTTGAAATGTTGATAAACCACAAAGGCATTTAGAGATCTTAAATTTATAACAGGGCGAAATTGACCATTTTTCTTTTTTACTAGAAAAAGATTGCTGAAAAAACAGTTTTGAAGATCTGAAACTGGTTCTATTGCTTGTTTTTCTATTAAATTTAGAATTTCTTTTTGAACCAAAATGTTGTCTGAAACAGAAAATTTTATTGGAAATGGAAGAGATTTTTGAACTGGAGGAGAAATAAAATCTATAAAAAGACCTGAAACCGTCTGAAGGACCCATTGATCTGAAGTTATTAAATTCCAATTTTGAGCAAAAAGAGATAATCTGCCTCCTACAAAGTTTTGGAAAGAAATCTGAGAAGGAGGAAAATAAAAGCTTACCTTGGGATGGGCGAGATCTTTGTCTCGAACGTTGGAGTCTAGGATTCCAGAATCTTCCTCTGGATGGGAAGAAATTTGAGGAAATTGGATTTTGAAATGATCTTTGTGAATTAAATTGCTGGTTGGTAAATTGAGACCTGTTAGGATATGAGGTGCGGCCAGGAAAGCGGCCTCTACCTTTCCCAGCCTGGTCAGAAAAACGTTCTTGATGAAAAATCTTTTTCATAGATGTACGAACTTTATTCAAATTAGAGAAGGTATTTACATAACTGTTAAGTTCCTTAATAAATGTGTCTCCAAATAAAAGGCCATTAGTATCTGTATGAATTTCATTAATTGCGAAATCACACACCTTGGGGTCGATACGTCTAAGTATATTTCGTCTGCGTTCGGTATACATCGCAGAGTTAGCGTTGCCCAGAAAACTGAGCATCCTCTGAAGCCATTCTCTGACTAAAACCGTATCAAGCAAAGAATTATCATATACAGCTTGCTCCGATAAATCAAATAGCTTAGCGAAAGGACCAATAGTGTCAAGCATTTTATCTTGACAAATTTTCCAAGCGCGGTCCATACCCTTCTTTAACTTAAAACCTGGAGACCCTATGAATTTTAAAATTTTTGGATCTACTTCAGGTGTAATACTAGCGTTGTTAGGAAGGATAGGTCTGGGGCATTCTGCCCTCATCTTATTTCTAGAATCCCTCTTTAAGGGTTGACGTAACTGGTAGTCAATGAATTCTGCAATATCAGATGAAGGGCACCACTCTGCAGATCTAGGGTGGTGCAGATCATCTGCATTAAACCTAGGATTTCCTAGGCAATCAAAAATTTTTACTTTTGAAGAATCTAAATGTTTAGATTTTTTAAGAGCTTTTTTAAAAAAATTTAATCTTCGGAGATGCCGAAGAATCATCTGAAGAATTAGACATATAATTTTCTGATTTATTAGAATTCAAAGAGGAATCAGAATTAACTTCAGTATCAGAAATCTCAGATTCTTCATCATTGGCCAAAGCCTCTCCCATAAGTAACCTCTTGGGAGTAGAGGGAATTGCAGGTGTTTTCCTTCCTTTCCTGCCAGGAACAACAGAACCAGAGACAATCTGGCGAGATTTCTGTAGTAATTTTTTACTTGTTTTAATGCCACTTGAAACAGGCCTTTTTCTTTTTAAAGTCTTTTTATTTGATTTATTAATTAATAAAGAAATATTTTCAAGCATTGAATTCATTGATGTGTCAATCATCTTTTGAACACCCTCTGAATTAAGAGGGTTCAAATCTGAAGATTGAGACATAATTAAAATAAATAAAATTATCTAAGTTAAAATAAATTTAAAATAAACAGACAATAAATTATTTAAATAATAAAATTAATTTTTTTTATATAAATATATTGACCCCAAGGATGTGAATACACAATATAAGAGAAGAAAATAATTTTACTGAAAAATATAACATAAATAATAATAATGATAAATAATTATTATAATGGCCAGAAGATGGAGACAAAGTCCATCAATAGAAATAAAATGTCCCAGAACAGGATAGAAAGAAACTTTTGACTAGCGTAAACAATAAGGCAACAATGTAACCACCATCCGTCATGGAACAGCTGATTGTCGGAATGAGGGCGGAAGCAAGAAAATAACTACTGCGCAATAACAGAGAGCAAAGCTGCGCATGCGCACTGGGACCGACAGTGTCAAAATGGACGTCGGAACAGTGCTGCACGACGCAGCAGGGAAAAAATAGATATAAACAAGGGTAAGGTTGTTAGAAAATCGCCAAAAACAAAATATAAGAAAACCGGAAGTAGGTTAAAATCAAAAGAAAAAACCAACGAAAAATAAATAAACAAATATGAAAATGAAAACAAAGCCTAAAATACAATGACAAAAACAATAATAAACAAATTTTAATAAGAACAAATAACGAAAAAACGTCAACAACATTTATAATACAAAGAATATTATAAGCAATACTTATCCTTTCAGTTGCAGTAAAAGAAAGAGGATGTATTGCTGTATTTTGGACAGTTTATAGGACTCATATTCAATCTGATTGGTTATGTGATTTTAGTTTAATCAGTTCTCTATCCTTATTGGTCACTGATTTATTTATTTGTTTACTGTCTACTTTTTAAATTTGACAGTTTGTTGTATTTTTATCTATCTTTGAATAACTGCATTTTAATAGTAAAGAAAGAGAATGCAAAATATGAGTCTCTGGTCTTGTAATAAAATAGGTTTATTTAGTGTTGATGATGTCTGCAGGCAGTGGATTAGAGGTTAATCATTTTATTTAGTGCCGGTGATGTCGTGGAACAGCGGATTAGGGGTGTTTAGACTAGGGGTTTGTGTTAAGTTGATTTAACATAACCTTCTTCCCCCCGTAGACATCAATGGGGTTGCGATCGCAGGTGTTAGTTTTTCTCTCCATTGATGTCTATGGGGGAAAGCGTGCATGAGCATGTAAAGTCAGGCCTTGGGTTTTGTGCGGTATGGAGCTTATTGCACCGTATCGCACAACAAGAGACGGTTTTAGTTTAACTTGTAATGGCAGCGCTATGGAAAGTGCTTTACCGCTATTTTTTTTGCGTTATTTACGTACCCGGTATAGCGTAAAACTTATAATCTTTGTGAAAAGATGCTGAAAAAATCAAATCATGCACATTAGTAGTTCTGTGTAACTTTAAAGGGATATTAAAGTGTTCCTTTAGTAAAAACAAATATGTTAAATCAAAGTAAACATAAAAAAAAACAGATTGTGTAAAAACACAGCAAATATTCTTGCAAAATGAGCACTGCCTGCAGTTAGATAAGGAAGCAGACATCTTAGCAACTTAGGTTGCAATCTGCCTGTTCTGAGCATGTGCAAATCTGACTTCCTGTTTATCTAGTCTATTCACTTAAAGGGACATAAAACAGGTTGAGATCTGTGCATATCCTAAAAGGGCTAATTAATTTAAAATAGTTTGCATAAAAAATTTGTTTGAAAATTGCTGGCAAGTATTTTAAAATAATTTTTAAAAATAAGCAAAATTAATTACATAGCTAAGCTGGCTGAAGAAACCAACCCCCCTCCCTTATCAGTGTTTAGACACAGGCATTGTATTTCAACTGAGTTCACAGCTTATAGGTATGCTCCAGCAGATAATCACTCTGCACTCTGCACTCTTGCATTCTACTAAAGCAACAATATATATAGATACAGCCATAGAAGGAAATGTGTGTGGGAAGTTATAGCTTTACAATTCAGAAACTAAAAAGAAAGGGTTAATGGCAAGGCACTGCAGTATAAATTTGCAGGTAAAGTAATTAAAGTACATATTATATTTTGTCTCTATCTCAACTTGTTTTATGTCCCTTTAATGCAAAACCAGCTCATGTTACTCTAGAAGTTTTATGACATCAGGCTATAAATACCTTCCTACAGAGGCTACAGCCTCCTTGTAAGGCTGTGACAGGAAGTAATGGACGCTGCACAAATTAAGTTTAAAAAAGAAATAAAAGGTAAAATGAATTTAAAATAATGAATAATACATATTTCAATTATTGATATTAGGTATCAGCTACTGCTTAGTGTTTCTTATTACAACAATGAAACAGACTGTTTCATATTTGTTTAATACCAAAAAAGGGACAAGAGAAACATTTTAGTACTCCTCAGTTTTCTTCCCCCAAAAGCTATATGAGGTCACTCCTGGGCCTCTTAAATAACAAAAACAAAGGGTAGCAGGAGGGTTAATAACTGTAGTATAGGTCATTGTATGACCTTTTTGCATAGGAATTATGCAAATTTTAAATAATGATATATAGATACTAAACATTACTGATTTGCATAGCAACAGAATGTAAATTTGGATAACTATAACTCAAATGGCATTTATATTAAAAAAGTTAGAATATATTCAGGCACAGCTATAAACATAATAATAAATTACTTTTGGAGAAAGAAAACAAGCCACAATTGGACCTGAGATTTAGCATAAGACTTAATTACCTATTGATATAAACAAGGTACAAAGGAGATGTTCACTCAGTCGTTATGGGGTTGTTGAAATGTAGACTACAAAAAGGCTCACTAGAAGTGGCAACTGGTTTCCAACAAATTTAGGAGGAAGTGTTTTATAGGTTGCTCATTATATGAATTATACATCTTTAAAAAACATAACAAATTAAAAAAAATGGGTCAGAAAGTTCCTTCCACTTTGAGCTCAGTGAGAGGCTATTGTGAGTTGGGGCAAATAAAGCATAAACCAACTCATTTGTTGGTTGATGGATGTCACCAGTCTCATAAATGGTTACATTTTGAAGGTGTGGAAGGTAGTTGCATCAGAACATAGCTTAACAGCTATGAAGCCAAAAGTAAGAGCTCTTTCAATGCTTTTTATGAAGATGAAAGCCAGCGATCTTACAATGTAACAGTTATAGTAACGTCTGGAAAATAATTACATTAAGACAGATAAAATAAATAAATAAATATATAATGTTAGTAATTTATGACAACAAAAAGGAAGCATGCTTAGCTTGGCCAAGATTGGTCATTGTTCTTCCTGTAAAATTTCAAATTATGACATATGTGTGATGGTTACCTAGTACCTTCACCTGTTGAATTTTGCAATAAGTATTGTCATCATATATATAAGGATGGTGTAAAAGGTATAATATACAGTATGTATATATACAGTATAAATATAAATACATATATATATATATAAAGTTTGGATATAAGGTCATTTTTCTACATTCAGTGTAGGTAAAACATTTTCCAAATGGCTTAATAATTAAAATATATATATATGTGTGCATTTGTTGTGTCAGTTCTTCAATACTCACTCAAGTATTTGAGGTATTTCAGTACTTTTCTTTACCTATAAATAGTTGTTTCCGTTTTTTTTCCAAAATGTGCGGCCCCTAGGCCTGGGCCTATTACACCTATGCATAAATTACTTCATGCTTGTCAGTAACTTATTTAAGAAGCATTTTCAGGTAGTCATGATTTTAGTCTCACTTTTAATATAAATGACGATATTATATATATAATATGAACAAAATGACAAGTAATTAGTACACGTTATAAAATATCTGATTAATTATGTGCAATATACTGTATGCTTGATCTAATTTCTGAATGATACTTATAAGACTCCATTTATGGAGCCCCGTCGGCTGCAGGCTGTCACGAGCAAGCCTGCATCCGAGAGTTAAGAAGCAGCAGTAATAAGACTGCTGCTTCTTAATGCATTACTCCCCCGGACTTTTTCAACTGGGGAGATTGACAGCCAAGGCGGCGATGTTCCACACATCCCATAGTGTGCAATGATAAATGTGGGCAGTGTATAGCTGCGATGGCAGGCGGATGGGGCAAAGATGTAAGCCCATGTATACCCACTAGTTGTTAAATCTGGGCCATCGTATAATAAGCTGACATTATTCAAATTAATTATATGAATTATACTAATGGCATAGTATTAGTGCCAGGTTTTGGTAGCCAGTAGATATGTGCCAAGACGATAATTAAAGGGACAGTCTAATCCAAAACAAACTTTCATGATTCAGATAGGACATGTAATTTTAAACAACTTTCCAATTTACTTCTATCACCAATTTTTATTTGTTCTCTTTGCATTCTCAGTTGAAAGCTAAATCTAGGCGGTTCATATGCTAATCTCTAAGCCCTTGAAGGCCGCCTCTTAGCTCAGGGCATTTTGACAGTTTTTCCCCACTAGAGGGTGTTAGGTCATGTGTTTCATATAGATAACACTGTGCTCATGCACGTGGAGTTCCTAGGAGACAGCACTGATTGGATAAAATGCAAGTCTGTCAAAAGAACTGAAATAAGGGGGCAGTTTGCAAAGGCTTAGATACAAGATTATTATAGAGGTAAAAAGTATATTAATATAACTGTATTGATTATGCAAAACTAGGGAATGGGTAATAAATAGATTATCTATCTTTTAAAACAATGAATATTCTGGTGTAGACTGTCCCTTTAAGTTAACATAACAACGTGCTAAAACTCAAATGATCAGCCTAGTAATGTGCAATACATTATATACTTGAACCAAGTTTTATTAAACTTTGGTTTTGTGACAAAAAGCTGGAATCTGCATTAAAGGGACATGAAACCCAAATGTTTTCTTTTATGATTTAGAAAGAGCATACAATTATAAACAACTTTCTAGTTTACTTCTATTATCTATTTTGCTTCATTCTCTTGATATTCTTTGCTGAAAAGCAAATCTAGATATGCTTAGTAGCTGCTGATTGGTAGCTGCACATAGATGCCTCCTGTAATTGGTTCACTGAGTGGATTACTATTTCTTCATTAAAGTATATCTAAAGAATAAAGCAAATTAGGTAATATAAGTAAATTGGAATGTTGTTTAAAATTATATTCTCTATCTTAATCATGAAAGAAAATGTTTGGGTATAGTGTCCCTTTAAGTCCTGTGTGAGGTTTCCAATTTAGTGGCCGGTCTGTGTGAAATGGTATCCTGCTGTCTTGCGGTTATTGTTTTCTTTGTGGTTTTTAATAAAGTTTCTATACAGCTTTTGACCCGTATCCCCTATGTAGCTTGCAAGTCACATGTTGTGCACTGTATCATGTATTTCACATTTGCGGACATACATTAACTTAATGCTATAAGAAAAAGAAAAGAAAACGATCCAAAACAGCAGTTTTCCAATAAAAGATAGTTCATCAGCTTTATTCATATTTAAAAATACACAGGCATCAAGGTTAAAAGGGAAGTAGAAAAAGTCGGCTTTTTCTACTTCCCTTTTTACCTTGATGCCTGTGTATTTTAAAATCTGAATAAAGCTGATGAACTATCTTTTATTGGAAAACTGCTGTTTTGGATCGTTTTTTTTTTCTTATACCTATCGGGAGGAATAGGAGTCCTCCTATCCTGTATCTACAGTGTTTTTCCCAGCCTGAAGATTTGGCCCCTATCGGAATACCAAGCAGAGCAGTGTACAGCGGTCGGAAGCGGAGACGCAGCAAGTGCATGTCACATGGGTACCTGACGTCACCCGGAAGTGCTATGGAATCACACGCTGGTCTAGATGCAGCGGAGGAGTGGATGCACTGATGCTGGTGATTACCTCGAAGAACGAGCGGTGACCGGGGTGAGCTACTATTGTTTTCCTGTTGTGAATGGGGTGAGGCTGGAAGGCTGTGTATCGCTGAGTCCAGAGACGGATGTTTACATGCTGGCCTTCCTTGGAGTGGTAAGTCAGTTGAACCTGTGACACTGCCCTATGTCACACGCTGTATGCTTGTGCTATATGTAGCTGTGAAGGCTTGGATTACTTGGGACTTGATGCATATCTTGCTGCTTAACGTGTGACGTAAGGACTGCACTTTCTTCTTTATTAACTTAATGCTGTAAACTTTGTGATTGTGACTGGCTGTGCTGCGGCTTCATATGTGCTGGCACAATTTGCAAAGTGCTTTATTGCACTGTTTGGTGTTATTCTGTTCTGAGCTCAGTTTAGTAGGAACTCAATATAACACAATTCAGATCAGTATATTTATATATTTATATATACAGTATATATATATATATATATATATATATATATATATATATATATATATATACTGTGTATATATATATATATATATATAGAGAGAGAGAGAGAGAGATTTTATCAGATAAATCATCTTTAACTATTAAATAATGTTTATCAATCAATTTCTTCACTACACCATACTCAGCGGGTCGCCCTTTGCATAAATCATGTGCAATTGAGATTGCCATAAATGAAAACAAGTACCTATGATTATCTGTGGGCACCTTGGCACATGCCTAGCACTGAACCGCTGAACCAAACACTACATTCCAAATTTATTAACACCAGGTAGGGCAAGACCCAAACTACTGGCAAAGAGATAATAGACGAGCTTGCACCACCAGTAAATGATCAGAATCAAACAATATCCTGAGATAGCAATTATTCAGGTGTTCTTTTGTATGTACCTGATATCACACTTCTGAATAAATAAGAACTTTCTTAATTTATCAAGACCGGGTCTTCTGTGGCTTTCTTTGTTCTGAATAATTGCTTTTCATAGCGGACGGAAATACAGCTTGAGCCACCAGACCCCTTGGCATTCTCCAATGTAGCGGACGCTATCCTCCTCCTGAGCTTATTGCAAGCGTATTGACGAGCTGACGTCAGACCCTCGGAGAAGACAAGGAATTACCGCACCTATTGTGCTGGAGCTGAGACAGCACAGACAAGCTACTAGGATAACAAAAGAGATAGGACTGTACAAAATAATTGTATGTCCAAAAAGAGAAAGAGGTGCGCCTATTTCATGCTACTCCTTATGAGATATTGAAATATAAATAGATGTATTACTATACAATTGTTATAAAATTAATAATGTATTATATGATGAAGACCAATATAATTCCAAATGACGAGTATGAAAATATATATTAAAATATGTATACTTAAATACAGTCCTTTATTGTGTGTAAGCAAGTGTCCATAGGTACAAATGGTGTCACAAAACGGAGGTACAAAAGGCTCCAGACGGATAGTGGCTCTCTCCACAATAAACAATGACAGTATCCCTCGTCCTGAAAAGACAAAGCTTCGGCTCGTTCAGTATTGCACTAGATGTGCAAATACTCTTGTGAGTACCAAGTTTTTATTACAGTGGATGAGCTCGCATTTTTTTAGGTTTATCTGCACCAGAGCGCCTCTTCTTTGTCTTTTCAGGACGAGGGATACAAGCTACTAGGAGCAGCACTAAGAAGTTGGTTTTACCCTGGAACATTTCCTGTAGGAGAATCTTGGGAGGCTTCCTCACCTCGCGAATCTCACCTTCAGAAGTTGTCCGGATCTTCTTTCAGCTCCACAAACACAGAAGGAGAAAACAGATATGCGCTGTATTTACCTAGCTACTACGCAACAATAGCATTATCCGCTGGAGAAAAGATAAGCACTTTATCCATTTGGGACTTAGTAAACGGTTATTTTGGAGTCCCTTGCACAGTCACCATAATGATTATACTTACCAAAGGACTCTCTTAAAGGGACTTTCTATTTATTTATAAATTTATAAAAATTTATATAAGATACTTAGTCTCTCATGTTAAGAGTATCAGCATACATTGTTGCTTTAAATATCCTGAGATAAAAAGAATGAAATCCATAACTATAGGAAAAAATTTGAGGAAAGCTTTATTGGGTTGCAAATTATGTCAAAGCTGAGTTCATCAACACTTGCTGTCAAAATAAATATCAAAACAACAAAAAACACAAAAAAGCAAAACAGAAAAAAAATAATTCAAGTTATGAGATAACCTAATGAAATTGTAATAACAAAAAAATCTGTGGTAGTTTTTCAATGATTCAAACTTAAAGAGACAGTAAGAGTCAAAGTTAAATTATGATGATTTAGATGGAGCACACCATTTTAAACAACTTTCCTCTATTATTATATTTGCTTTTTTCTCTTGGTATCCTTTGTTGAAGAGTAAAGCTAGGTAGGCTTATTGGATCTTAGGAGTGTGCCTGTGGCTTTAGTATTTTATGTCAGGAGTGTTTGGAACTACTGTATGTATAACATTGCTATAAACTTTGTTGCAAACACTGATGTCCGATTGCTAAAGACACGTGCACACTTCTGAGTTCACCTAAGCAAAATTGTAATAAATTGGAAAGTGGTTTTAAAATTTTATGTTCTATCCAATAAATTTAAGTTTAAAGGGACATGAAACTCATTTTTTTTCTTTCATGATTCAGATAGAAAATATAATTTTAAAGGGACAGTAAAGTCAAAATTAAACTTTCAGGATTCAGATAGGGTATGCAATTTTAAACAACTTTCCAATTTACTTTTATCATCAAATTTGCTTTGTTCCCTTGGTGGTATTTTTGAAAAGCTAAACCTAGCTAGGCTCAAACTGATTTCTAAACAGTTGAAAACCGCCTCCTAGCTCAGAGCATTTTGAAAGTTTTTCACAGTTAGACTGTGCTAGATCATGTGTGTCATATTAGATAATATTGTGCTCACTCCCGTGAAGTTATTTAGGAGTCTTCACTGATTGACTACACTGCATGTCTGTCAAATGCACTTAGATGAGGAGGCTGTCTGCAAAGGCTTAGATACAAGGTCATCACAGAGGTAAAAAGTATATTAATATAACTGTGTTGGTTATGAAAAAACGGGGAATGGATAATAAAGGGATTATCTATCTTTTTAAAAAAGAACATTTTTGGTGTAGACTGTCCCTTTAAGCATGTTTTCATTCTACTTCTATTATCTAATTTGCTTCATTCTCCTAGTATCCTTTGTTGAAGAAGCAGCAATCCACTACTAGGAGATAGCTGAATGCATTAGGTAAGCCAATAACATGAGGCATAAATGTGCAGCCACTAATCAACAGCTACTGAGACTACCGAGTTATCCTTTTCAACAAAGGATACCAAGAGAACAAAGCAAATTAGATAATAGAAGTAAATTAGACAGTTGTTTAAAAGTGCACATTCTGTCGGAATCATGAAAGGAACAAATTGGGTTTCATGTCAATTATGAATTTTCTGTCCCTTTCAAGAATACATTATATATTCCAGTCAAATGCTTTCAATTAAAAGATCTATGCTATAGGAAGTCACTAAGGGCTATTAACAGTTCAAGTATAGGTTACATCTGTACAATGTATAGAGTCAATTGATTATGATCAGTTACTTAGCCATAATGTATTATCCTCCACTCTCCACTATAGACTCCACCTCACAGTATGATACACACTTGCTTGGTTCAGTATAACATCAGTTTACCTGCAGTCAAGATCTCAAGTATCCTTGAGAAAACCATGTGACTGTGGGCAATAGTCTGTAGCAGAGAGCAGAGAATATTACACACTGAGATTCAGCTGTACCTGTTTATAATCCATAGCCATCAATTGGCTCTATACACTGTACAGACTTAATCTTAGTCTCAAATGTTAATAGCCCTGAGGGAATTAAAGGCAGAAAATGTGTTTTCTAGTGATTCTAAAATGTGATGTTTTCAAAAATTATTTCTGTTTTCTAATCTAGAGCAGTGATTTTTAACCTTTTTTTGCCGTGGCACACTTTTTTACATATAAAAATCCTGTGGCACACCACCATCCCAAAATTTAAAAAAAAAATCACACATTGTAGCCTAATACAGCATATATATATACACATACACACAAACACACACCTACTGTATGTATTGTGCTGTTATGCCATGCCTCCTACAAACTACCCCTGCACTGGGAGTAAAAAACAAGCAAAGTTTAAAAAATATGTCACACCGTTGTCAGTCTGCCGTGACACACCTGAGGATCTCTCACGGCACACTAGTGTGCCACGGCACACTGGTTGAAAAACACTGTTCTAGAGAACACTTTCATTCCTTTAAAGTGATGATAAACTTTACAATCAGGTCCAGAATCTAAGCAATATTTTAGATAGACTTTAATTGATCTTTTTTTTTTTGTGAGCTAACGGTTAGAACTGTTCTCCAATCGGCACTCTAGCCATGCAGCACATTTTTTGTACCTACAGCGCCGATTGGCAAACAGTCAAAACCATTAGCTCATAAAAAAAAAAGAGTTCTGAAGTGGGCAGCCGGAGTGTGGGGTATTAGAATGGCACAGCTAGTTAAAAAAGTAATTTACAGCACATCTTTATTAGAAGTGACCTAAAATTTTGCATAGATTTTGGACCTGGTTTTAAAACATGTAAAGTTTACCATCAATTTAAGGTAATTATTAAATATTTCTGCTTTTGAATAAAGAGCTACAAATCTGCACTTAAAGGGACAGTCTACACCAGAATTGTTATGGTTTAAAAAGATAGATAATCCCTTTATTACCCATTCCCAAGTTTTGCATAACCAACATGGTTATATTAATACACTATTTACCTCTGTAATTATCTTGTATCTAAGCATCTTCTGATAGCCCCCTTATTTCAGTTCTTTAAACAGACTTGCAATTTATCCAATCAGTACTTACTTCTAGGTAACTCCACGTGCGTGAGCACAGTGTTATCGATATGACACACATAAACTAACACCCTCTAGTGGTGAAAAACTGTCAAAATGCATTCAGAAAAGAGGCAGCCTTTAATGTCTAAGAAATTAGCATATGAACCTCCTAGGTTTAGCTTTCAACAAAGCAAAATTGGTGATAAACGTTAATTAGAAAGTTGTTTAAAATGACATGCCCTATCTGAATCATGAAAGTTTATTTTGGACTAGACTGTCCCTTTAATGAATCATATTCTAACATCTTGCTCTAATATGGTGTAAGCAATTGAACATTATTTTCCTTAGTCTCAAAATATGGTTTCATAAGATAATTTATTGGGATTTCTGTTTACTAGCAGTTGTCGTGATCTCATTATTTGTAATGTAATACAATGTATTAGTAGCCAATATGCACTAAGGAGTTTGATGACTCGTCCCCAGTAACTTATCTCTCCAATTCCTCTGATTGTATAGAGATGATTCGCAAAAAGGTGAATCCATTTTTTTTAGTGAATCATGGAGTTAGTGAATCAACTCCATGACATAATTTATTCAAATTGTAAATTTAATTTGATGAAAAGATCACTGAAACTGAAGCCCATTGTTTAATCAGTTTTGAAGTATCACCTGCATGAAAGATTTGTAATAAATTTTGATGTAAACAAGCTTAGTTGTGTTTTCTTAATACAGAATATCTTTAAATGTATCCAATAATTTAAAAAATTTGTGAGGGGTGAAGGTGATATTCACATGAATTACATTATACTGTAGATCAGGTGCAAATTTATATATTTGCACCTTTCAAGGTGTTATAGCATTAAAATTCCTATTTCTTCCCTCATGTAATATTTGATTATACATGCATCTCTTACTGGTTTTCGCCATCTAGTATGTGCTAAATATGGAGATGCTTAGTTTTATGTTGTAGTTTTTTTTTTT
>NC_069500.1:769639688-769652188 GCF_027579735.1 Bombina bombina | reverse complement strand
GAAACTCATATCATAAACTAATTATGTACAATTTGCTAATTTTTATTTTATATAGCTGATATATTACTCTAAAATTATACTATAAAGACTTATAATAATATAATAATGTAAAAATAAACATGTATTTTGAAAAGGATTTGTATTAAAACTAAAAAATTATAGCAAATTTAGAGACTGTTTAACTGTAGAACATGAATAATTTAATTTAAACATTTCAATTCCACACTAAAAAATACATACCAAGAAGAGTAAAAAAGAAATATGCATTTCCTTGGTAATGTCATTGTCTAGAATGTAAAATTTGAACCCATTCATAAGAGAAAGGCCTTCACCCAACTGTATTTGTGTCTTGTTTGCAGCGACAGTTACACAAATGATTGTTTTAATTATTATTATTATTATTATTATTATTATTATTATTATTATTTCAATACATTTCATTAGATTCTTTGATTTAATCTATGGGTAGCAGGAGAGAGAAATATAATGTATTTGTCTTAATAATCAAAATAATATTTATATTTGTGTGTGATGGCATTTTTTTCATGACATTTTCTTTAATGTCCCACTATTTCTACAACAATTTACTCTTAATTGTTCATATTTTATGTATGATTTAAATTAACGACACATGACACATTACCATGAATGTCTTATGTAGATTAGATAACAAGTTTACAGTATGAATCACCCATAAAAGCCATAAGGATATGCTTGAAACATAATTTGCTTTATTCCTTAAAGTTAAATGTACATATACATAAACGAAATCTTGGTTTGACCTTAGTTTCCCTACACATTCATTGTTCTTCAATAATCTGAATTATGAATTTGATAACATAGGTCTTTAATTTCTGTGCTATAAACAATTTTATTGTATTTTTAACAAAGCAAAATGGAGGCTGTTAAACAAACAGAAAAACCTGAATAGTATTTTGTTTTTGCAAAGATGGCTGAATATAATGTATAGTAATAAAAGCTCATATATTATTGATCATTTTTCATTAAGGAATTATTTCTCCATTTTTTTTTAGTGAAATTGTTACAAATTTATTTTAGGAGTGGTTAAATATTGTATTTGGTGAAGTATGTTAAAAAAAATTGCAAAGAAAATACCATGAATATCATTTAATGCCAATATGTAATAAATTGTAATAGGCAGGCTAAGCAATGGATATTGCATAGATTTAAGAAAAACAAACATAATATGGGAACAATATAAATTGTGAAAACATCTCATATTTGTGGCAGGCCCAGGTGCTTTGTTATGGTCTATGATGTGTTATTATGGGACAGTATTTGGAGTATAATTTGCAGTGTATAATGTTATTATTAAGTAAGAGCTTTTATGAGATATGACATAGAAATTAGTTGAGGTTTGAAATTATGTTAGAGAATCAAAGATGTACACTTATAAGGAAACATAAAATCTTCAGAAAATGTTTTCCATTTGCAATATGAAGAATATACTCTACATCCAAAGATAGCTAAATAAAAATGTGACTTTTATTCAGTCATGTGACCAATTGCTATTACACTACACATGAACAGAATTTAAAAAAAAAATAATCAAATAAATAAATAAATATATTTGATTCTCAAAACCTTTGGATGGGGGTAATAATGTTTTTTAAAAATATATATATATATTTTGGTCTGCGAATGGATTTCTGTCTTTGGAAAAACATTAGACCAGACAACATGCCAGGTCAGTGCTGTCATATTCTGGAGGTTATAGAAACTCCTTAATATTGTCTTCTGATAAATGAACATGACCATAACGATTGCTGAACATACCTAAAATCAGTGTTAGAAATAAGGGAGAACATATATACTGGTTGCATATGTGAAAGGATGATTCAGTTATCTTATATGGTACACTTTATTTGTAGGTGTCCATGGCCCTGTATCTAAAAATCATTACCCATGGTTGTAATATAATGTGCTCCATCACACTTTTAGGCCTCTTATATGGAAAATAAATAGTACCAGACACAAGAAATATTGAAACTTGTTTTGTCCGTTAGTTAAAGAGTCACAGCATTTGAAGTCTTGTAATTTACTGCAAAACAAAAAAAAAGAGCATTATTCTTGTTGAAAAAAATTGTGTAAAACAAGACATTTAATGAATAATATGTATTTTTCCCATAATTTTGAAATCCAAACCTCTTGGTAGATTTGTCATTTTAGCAAAAGGTGTGCAAAAGAAGAAAGCAACACAGAAATAAAGCATATCATATATCTTCTTAACATATACTGATACTTACATTGACACAGTAATTGGATCACTATCTTTTCCTTAGCTATGTAAATTGTTTATAAAATTGGAATTATTTCTAAGTACATTAATTACTGTATTCCCCCTCATAACAGATATAGTTGTATATCCCACACAGCCTGTATTACTCTTACCACTTTGTAAATCCTCATATATTGTTTGACCTTTGACTTACCCAGTATATTTAAAATAAGCATTATTTTTCTGATCATATGTGTCTCCCTCTGCACCATCTGCAGTATTACACAACCTACATACACACGTTAACTCTGAGGTTAAAAGTCTGAGTCGTCGTTAAATATTTGCATAAAATATTTATTTATTTTTTTACAAGAATTCCCCAAAACAAGGCACTGCTACAAGATGTGTTGTTAGCATGAATGAGGATATACTCCTGCTTGGGTACCTACTAAGCTGCATATAACAATGTCTCACTATGTAAAGAGGTATGAAATCTTCATACATACCTCCCTTATTTTTTTAAAAAGGGACTTGCATTTTTATCTGACAATTTGTATGGCTGGTGCCAATATTAAAATCCCAGAGAATAACAGATTTGTTTTTTTAATCTTTAGTGATATATTTGCATATGTACAGCAAATACCTAGAAGAAAACAATTGACAATCAGGATTGTCGACTATAAATTTGCATCAAGATAATAATGAAAACAAAGTAAGAATATTTTAAAACGGTGGTGTGTCAGGCAGTTTGCATTAAACATGTACAGTTCCTGGGGGTTTTTTTTCAATTTTTTTTATTTGTAGCTCATAGGCCAGAGACCATATTTTTATATTCAGACTGGTACAGGTTACAAAGAGTACATTTGGTGATTATTATGTATGTATGTAATATGTGTACTGCACTACACTACTATAGTGATTTTTAATTGCCCACCCACCAGTATATAAGTGTGTATATGTTATTTATTAAGGTACGAGGTGTATATATTGGACTGAGTGACGAAAGTGACATAGGAAAGTAGAAAGTGGGTGAAGAGAGAGAGCATGGGTGGGTTGGGGAGAGAAAATAGTGAGAATGAAGAAGATGAAGGGGTTATACTCCCCTAAATTTATGGAAGTATAATGTGTGGATATTTTTGCTGTAATTATTATTTTCATTTGTTTGCTATAATTATGATTTTTTTTTTTCTTCATTTTTATTGGTTGATTGATTGATTAATTGATTGATTGATTTTGACACAATTTTTAGGCTTTGTTGAAGCACACAGTGCCTAAGTTGTATAAGCACCTTTAGAAAAATTCTATATAAATGTATCCCTTTTACATCAGATTCAGTACCATGGAGAGCAGCAGAGTACCCTTTATTTGTATAGCCATATAAGGACTTCTATTCATAATCAGATATTTCCCCCTAATGTTATTGTACATGCATACAAAAGATTATCTTGTCAATTCATCTAAACTGTATTTAGTACTACATAGTGGCCTGGATTCTTTAAAACTGGAGCTGCAATATCCCCAAAATAAAACAAATATATAATTTTATATTGAAACCTCTGAATGTCATTTAACAATATTGTGTATATATATTTTTTAAATGTTGATATTTTGTGTATAATATACATATTATATACAATGAAATAGAAGTACTCACTTAAGAATTCATATGTTGTATTTTGTGTATAGCAGTACATTTAGAAATAGGATGACTAAAATCTACAGTTTTATTTGCTATATCAAATGGGTCTCACAGCATGTAGGCTAGATAAGAATGGTCCTTTGGTTTGTTTGAAGTTTTTTGACAGCTCTCAGTGTATTCATTAAACCCTTTACTTCTGCAAATCTTGCAGAATTGTCTCTCCACTTCTGTCTTTATCTCAAAATACAAGCCCAGTCTAGATGAACAATTAGAAAAAATACAAATACGAAATTAGAAGTGAAACTAAGTTAAATGGCAGTAACAACGCTGCATTTGTATTTGTGACAGTTTCATTTGGAGAGGGTTTAGTATCACTGTGTTCAGCCATGTTAGATCTTCCAGCATCTACTAGACTCATCTGTCCATTGTACCCCATTACTTTGTAAAGAAAGCAGCTCAGATAGAAGTTAATATTCAGCCCTTTCCTTATTGCATTCAGTATAAGCTGGTACTCTGAGGCCAGTGAAATGTATTGAATTTAGGCCAGTGACTGTTATATGTGTAAATAGATAATAATAATATTGATAATATTGATAGCAATGGTGAGCACATTCCATATTTTTTTACTTCAAAATGAATTAACTTTAATAATCATATTGTGTAATGTAGGGATGTTTATGTCCCTTTAAGCAGACTAGTAACGTTCCCTCCCTGGTTAGAAATTGTTTTCTTCAGTTAATCTTTACTGATCAATTTTCCTTTCCTGTATGTAAATAAAACAATATTGTTTAATTAGGCTTTTATCTTACTTTACTAGTTAAGTAAAGACTTCCCAAAAATTACAATGAAATATACTGTATTCACGGCTTCTTTCTTGAATTTGTTTTCTCTATTTCACATTATGGAAAATACTTATTTTTTATTTTTTCCTTCACAAGAATACACAGCACAGGTCTGATTCTTCATTTAATTTTTCTACTATTTCTGCCCAAATATTATTTCAACTAAGTGGATTTTAGCCACCACATATTTGGTGCTTGTACAGACTCATGTCGAATGTGTGCAAATTAATGCACTGATCCGACACTTCTTGTGCTAATGTCAGCTTTGGAATCTGCCCCTTGTCCTATATCAAAGAGTGCCAGCCAGTATCTATTAATCTGTGTCAGAACAGAAGGGGATATTAATTGATGGATAAGCATAGGCTGGGCTGGAATCCAGACAGAGCCTGCAAATGAATGGAGGGACTATGCATGTTGGGGGAAGGTTCCCAATCTGAGTAGTTTTGTGTATTTTTGTGTGTGAGAAAACGATCCTCTCACACAGGAATGGGTGATAAAGGGCATGTTTAAGAGGTAATTGGTCTCCTCCAAATATGGTATCTATCTCTCTATCCATCTAGTTTATGACGACACAACAAATTTACAGACATATAAATGTTATCCATCCAGTTATAATTTGACTATATTATCTTTAAACCCGCAAAATGAAGTGGCTGCATAAGATCTTTGGGCACCTAGTCCTTTTTTAGAGCAACAAAAGAATGATCCTATTTCCTTCACAAAAAGACAAATCCTGCATTTTAATACATAAAATATTTGGCTAGCTTTCCATTTGCCTACTCCCTTTTATGCACTCTCTCCAACACATACAGTCTCCTTAAATCCTTTTGCAGTACATAAAGTATGCAAGCTGAAGGTACCATGTGACTCGAGAACTGCATATGAAGGACTTCAAGTGGTACTGGTTGCTCCTCACTGGCATGGACTGAAAACGTATTAAAAATACTCAATACTTTCAATAATGATCTGTATAACTAGGTTATGCTTTGTTTTTGTATCATGCATTAACTGTAGTCTTTTATAGGGTAGTACAATATGCTGGTGAAAAAAAGTATTATAATAATAATTATAATAATATCTGTTGATGGAGTAGTGCACTAGGTCGATTCACAGACTTACTCTGTTTAGTGAAACCTAATTTGATTCGAAGTTAGATCTCTGTGACCTTGAACAAAATACCTTATTTCATTGTGCCTCAGGCCCTAAAATAGATTGTAAGCTCTACAGGATATACAAGAACTGTCTCATGGGACTTTCCTTTAAGTTAAAGTGCAGGAAATGTGATTAGAGTGTGTTAGTGTAAATGAACAAATGTAGTAATTTGTGTAAAGTTCTTATTTTATTTGCATGAAATCTGCAATAAATTTAAATCTCCTGCATGTCATACCAAAATATTAACAAATTTAAGTACTGCACAAACATACATTTTACAAATAAATAGCTAATTATTTCTGTCTTCTAAAAAAACAACGCAAATGTTTTAAATCAAATATAAACCTAGAAAAAAATAAAAATGACTACCATATATATAACTAGATAATATAACTGGCCAATACTGTAAGACTGTAAGAGTGTACCCACTATAATTTTAAATCTAGAATTGTGTTCCCACACATATATATATATACAGTATATATAGTTTTTTTTTTATATATATATATATATATATATATATATATATATATATATATATATATATATATATATATATATATATATATATATATATATATATATATATATAAAGCAAAAAATAGCATTTTTGTAGCTACATAAAGAAATGATTAACATAAATGTATGCTTTATATGTTGTAGAAAAAAATTCAAATGTTACATTAAATTTAGTGTCTATTCTAAATCTATTAATTTATTATTGAAATATCATTTCCCAAACCCAATTTTTTTTTTCTTTCATGATTCAGATAAAGCATGACATTTTAAGCAATTTTATAATTTACTCCTATTATCAATTTTTCTTCGTTCTCTTGCTATCTTTATTTTAAAGGCGGGAATGTAAATCTTAGCAGCCAGCCCATTTTAGGTTCAGCACCATGGATAGCACTTCCTTATTGGAGGCTTACATTTACCCACCAATAAGCAAGCATAACCCAGGTTCTCAACCAAAAATGGGCTAACTCTAGTGATGTCGCGAATAGTTCGCCGGTGAATAGTTCCCGGCGAACATAGCATGTTCGCGTTCGCCTCGGCGGGCAAACATATGCGATGTTCGATCCACCCCCTATTCGTCATCATTGAGTAAACTTTGACCCTGTACCTCACAGTCAGAATACACATTACAGCCAATCAGCAGCAGCAGACCCTCCCTCCCAGACCCTCCCACCTCCTGGACAGCATCCATTTTAGATTCATTTGGAAGCTGCATTCTTAGTGAGAGGAGGGACAGTGTAGCTGCTGATGATTTAATAGGGAAATCGATAGCTAGGCTAGTGTATTCAGTGTCAACTACAGTCCTGAAGGACTCATATGATCTCTGCTGTAAGGACAGCACCCCAAAAAGCCTTTTTTAGGGCTAGAACATCAGTCTGCTTTTTTTTCCTGTGTAATCTAATTGCAGTTGCCTGCCTGCCAGCGTGTGTGTCAGGCTCACAGCGTATACTGTGCCCACTTGCCCAGTGCCACCACTCATATCTGGTGCAACAGTAGTGTACATTTAAAAAAAACAACTTTTTTGACTGTGAAATAATAGCAGACAGCTGCCAGTACCCAAGATGGCCGCCAATAAGCCAGATGGGGGGGGGTTAAAGAGCTGTTTTGGGGGGGATCAGGGAGGTTGGGGGCTAAGGGGGGATGCTACACCACAGCATATGTAAATATGCTATAAAAATTTAAAAAAATTTAAAAACCTTTTATTTTAGTACTGGCAGACTTTCTGCCAGTACTTAAGATGGCGGGGACAATTGTGGGGTGGGGGAGGGAAGGGAGCTGTTTGGGAGGGATCATGGGGTCTGATGTGTCAGGTGGGAGGCTGATCTCTACACTAAAGCTAAAATTAACCCTGCAAGCTCCCTACAAACTACCTAATTAACCCCTTCACTGCTAGCCATAATACACGTGTGATGCGCAGCAGCATTTAGCGGCCTTCTAATTACCAGAAAGCAATGCCAAAGTCATATATGTCTGCTATTTCTGAACAAAGGGGATCCCAGAGAAGCATTTACAATCATTTGTGCCATAATTGCACAAGCTTTTTGTAAATAATTTCAGTGAGAAACCTAAAATTGCAATTTTTTTTTAAATTTGATCGCATTTGGCGGTGAAATGGTGACATTAAATATACCAAACTGGGCCTAGATCAATACTTTGGGATGTCTACTACACTACACTTAAGCTAAAATTAACTCTACAAGCTGCCTACATGCTCCCTAATTAACCCCTTCACTGCTGGGCATAAAACACGTGTGGTGCGCAGTGGCATTTAGCAGCCTTCTATATAAGTCTGCTATTTCTGAACAAAGGGGATCCCAGAGAAGCATTTACAACCATTTATGCCATAATTGCATAAGTTGTTTGTAAATAATTTCTGTGAGAAACCTAAAGTTTGTGAAAAAGTGAACAATTTTTTTTTATTTGATCGCATTTGGCGGTGAAATGGTGGCATGAAATATACCAAAATGGGCCTAGATCAATACTTTGGGTTGTCTACTACACTACACTTAAGCTAAAATTAACTCTACAAGCTGCCTACAAGCTCCCTAATTAACCCCTTCACTGCTGGGCATAAAACATGTGTGGTGCGCAGTGGCATTTAGCAGCCTTCTAATTACCAAAAAGCAACGTCAAAGCCATATGTCTGCTATAATGGCATGTCTGGCACACAGTGTTGGGGCAAGGGTCCATCTGACCACTGATACCTGGTCTGCAAAGCATGGGGTATATCACCTACACTGCGCACTGTGAAGCGGGCGTAACCCTTACACTACCTGATCGATACAACATCATACCTGATGTTTTAAAGCACGTTATTCCAAACAATTTAGGAATGTTAGGTGATTTATGCCCTTTATGGATTAAAACCAGACTCTGCATCAACTATGTAATTTTCCATGGGAGTTTTGCCATGGATCCCCCTCCGGCATGCCACATTCCAGGTGTTAGTGCCTTTGAAACAACTTTTCCATCACTATTGTGGCCAGAAAGAGTCCCTGTGGGTTTTAAAATTCGCCTGCCTATTGAAGTCTATGGCGGTTCACCCCGTTCGCCCGTTCGCGAACTTTTGAGGAAGTTCGAGTTCGACATTCGCGAACCGAAATTTTTAGGTTTGCGACATCACTAGCTGGCTCCTATTTATCACATTCCTGCTTTTTAAATAAAGATAGCAATAGAATGAAGAAAAAAATGATAATAGGAGTAAATTAGAAAGTTGCTTAAAATTGCATGCTCTATCTGAATCATGAAAAAATGGATTTAGTGTCCCTTTAATATTAAAATAGTGCAGTAGGAGATAGGGCAATGTTAAACTTTTGGCTAAACTCAACCCTAACAGTAATTTTCAAATAAGGTGACAGGACATGAGGACATGAGGGTATCGAAGGCCTCAGATGAGAATGTTCTGCAAAGAATTAGGTCTAAGGGTAGAAACATCACATCTTGATTATGTTTCATTGACTTTTTGGTTTTCTTAATTTTGTGAATGTTTTGTGAACTAGCATATTGCCTATATTGTTGAAAAAAATTGTATTACATTAATGTAGTATTTGGGTTGTAACATACAGTCTTGTAACTTTAAAGTCAGAATTATTTTAAGGGTGTGTCTCAACACAATGCCTAAATGTAACCCTACTTCCATATACTTGTTTAGATTTTTGTCAGCATGTTAAACATTGAGCTATTTCATTTGCAATATGGTGATTGTTTCTGTTTTGGTCATAACATTTCATCAGGAATGATTCCAAAAAAAGAATATCTATGTAGTAGGGTCAGATAAGGCAATAACACAGTAGCAGAATTGCAATGCTATGGATTATTGGGGTCACATGCACGTATGTGCAGTGGTCACACATACTAAATTATCAGGGGATGGACGACCAGATGCAATATTAATAACTTGCAAGATATAAAAGTAATCTCAAGAACAATATCTTGTATTTTATATTATTTTTGTCACTCAGTTATTGAAGTACCTCACTCACCTTACCTTCAGTGAAGAGAAATCTCAATTATTTCATCATATCAGCCATTTTACAGCTTGCTGTAAACTTCTGTTTATATCAGACTATCAATTTTCAATTATTCTCAGGCTATAACCCTGTGTCTATTCTAAAGACTGTTATTTATATTACATATAAAAGTCAACTTCTAAAAAATAAAAAATAGTATGTTTTCTTTTCTTTTTTAGAGATTATAAATAGTGAATATTCATATGATAATTGGTGTGTGTATATATATATATATATATATATATATACCATATATCACACAATATAGTGGTAAAATAATATTTGAAAATATAAATGATAAATCTTTAATGCTGTTGTTTTATTCATGGCAGAGGGGGCAGGCAAAGGGAGTGACATTAATTGGAAGCCAATAAAAATGTTCCTGAAAGAATGTCCCCATTGGCTGTCATCTTGTGCTACTCCCCCTGCTGATCTCCCTCCTCAGAAGTAGAATTTGCGGAGAAGTGGTGAGATGTCAAACCTAAGAAATGCATGCCTCAGTATAATCACCCATGGCACATCAGTGACCAACTGGCTATACCTAAAAAGGGAGGGTGAGGATGAGAGGGAAGTAGAGATATGGTAAGACAGAGAGGGGGAATCAGGAAGCACGAGGGGAGGAACAAAAAAAAAGCAGTGAGTGCCGTAAAAAGGGGGGAAGGAAATCAGAAGATGGTAACAGAGTTTGAGAGATTAATAGCAAGAATAAAAGAAAGGTTGTAAAGAGAAAGGGAAAATAGGGTCTGGTAAGAATGAATGATATAAGAAAACAGAAGATAGGATAGTAAAATTAGATGGAGGAATATATAGAGGCTTGGAAAAATAAAGAAATAGGTAAGAGAGATCATTGGTTGAAAGTGTGTTCTAAAACATAGTTTAAGGTTTAATGTCAAGAATATTACCTAGAGTATACTATGTACCTAATGATTCTACTCCATTTGTAGTTGCTTGATTCTCTTAATTTGCCAGAAAATATATATATATATATATATATATATATATATATATATATATATATATATATATATATATATATATAGCATCATAGCAGTTTTTTTATACATGCTTTTATGTGTGTATCTGTTTGTTTATATACACATACCTCCCGGTAGATATATCTGCATTATTTGTAATTATGAGTTGTTTTTTAAAATACAAATGCTATTATTAATGCTTTCAATCTCAGATATTTCACTCATACACACACAAACACATGGATACATATACAGACACACATACATTCAGCTACACATATACAAACACCTTTTCATGATAGTCGTTTATTCATGTCTTTATCTGTGTATCTGTCTGTTTACATACTTTTACCTACCAGTAGATATATGTACATTTTGTGTGCTTATGAGTTGTTTTCTAAAATGGAAATGTACATATACACACATCTATATACACGCACACATATGCACATGCACACACACACACACTTACACACATACACATGCACACACTCACACATAAACATATGCACACATAGTTCCACACATACACATGCCAACATACACACATACACATGAACACACACACACCCATGCACACGCAAACAGTGCCACAAATTCACATGTCCACATACACACACACACACACATACTCATGCACACACTCACACATAAACATATGCACACATAGTTCCACACATACACATGCCAACATACACACATACACATGAACACACACACACCCATGCACACGCAAACAGTGCCACAAATTCACATGTCCACATACACACACACACACACATACTCATGCACACACTCACACATAAACATATGCACACACAGTTCCACACATACACATGCCAACATACACACATACACATGAACACAGACACACCCATGCACACGCAAACAGTGCCACAAATTCACATGTCCACATACACACACACACATACTCATGCACACACTCACACACATACGCACACACACAGTCATACATGTATACACACATAAGCACACCATAACACATATGCACACACACAGTCCCATACATGTATACACACTTAAGCACACCATAACACATATGCACACACACCCACATTTATATATATATAGGAAGTGGAGAAAAGGATGCACTCGCCAGGATTTTCAAATCGTTACCTTTATTTCTTGTAACGTTTCGGGGTGTTACACCCTTCGTCAGACACCAACAAAAATAAATATATATATACACTCACACACATATACATACACATAAGCACCTACCCACAAACATACACAGTGACACACACACACACACACATATTTATAGACACACAATTCTTCAAATAAAGGTACAAGTAAAGCAGGTGAATGTATACCTCTATTATATTGTCATATTACTTTGTCTAAGCAGTGGTAACTTTCTGATGTTGTGCTTAGTTTGTAATTGATTTCTGTATATACCTACACATAGATATGAGGGGGGGAAATTCTCCTAAAAGTGCATCTATAATGTATCATATAATGTTCAACCCTAGACTTGTCATCCTTGTCTCAGGCAGCATGTGCATTGCTTATGATGACAGGCTCTTGGTGGAATGACCTCTAGCCTCTGTCTGGGTTACCCTGCTCAGAATGGGGTCTTTTCATCAAAGTTGCCCTCAGCTCAGC
>NC_069500.1:769607188-769634688 GCF_027579735.1 Bombina bombina | reverse complement strand
TGACTTAGAAAGCTTTGATTCATGTTTATTAAAGGGGGGTGTTAAAACTAAATTTTTATGATTCTTGTAGATAGAGCATAACATTTAAAATAAAATAACCTTTCCAATTTCATGCTGTTATAAAATGTACCTCTTTCTGTTGGTCTCCTTGGTTGAACCTTAGCCTTTTTCTATGAGGACATACTAGAGTAGGCTTAGGAGTGCCCACGTGTCTTGAGCACTATGTGTCTGCAGCAGACAGCGCTAAGTGGCAGCAGGGAACAAACACACATAGCTCTGCCTACTTATACACACTGGGCTAGATGCATAGACACCTGTGATGTTACCAAGGTGCCATGTTCTGAATGTGAGATCACATTTGGAGTACATTGAGAATCGCTTCACCTAAATTTTCTGCAGATTTGTTAGTTCATACAATGAATATTTATAGTGTTAAACCCCAATTTCTCACATGAAACAAGAACTTATTGGTCAGTGGTTAAAACAACTACAACTTCAACAACTTTGAAAATGAAAAGAATCTCTTTAAAGACAGTTAATGTCAATGATTGTAAGAGTAAAATATTTGCATAACTGTTTTGTTATAGAAAAGTACTCTCACTGGATAGATCAAGAGTTATTTTGGAGACACAAATGAGGGTCTGTCTATGGAACAGGGGTGGACTGGGCCAGGGTGGCAATTACCCCCTGGGCAGCTCTTGATGATGGAATCAGGGCCAGTGTAGAAGGTGTTGCCATTTAAAGGGACATTAAACTGCTGGGTACAACTATAGACGCATGATTACTACTCACCATGCTATTGTTTTTCCTCCTCTACATGCAGCTCTGTTTAAAGCTATTCTCCTATTTTAACCCATTACAGAAGCCAATTGGTAAAGCTCTTTATACTGGGCGCTGCCATTTTGTAGCAAGCGAGTATTATTACATCATGTGACAGAAGCAGTGTACTTTTACAGATCAATGACGATGCTTACTTTTTTTTTATAGCTGTACTTTGTAATTTGGGTTAGCTTGAACAATAGATAGAGGGAGTTTTACATTTTTGCATTTAATTTACACAATTTTAGAGTTATGTAACAAATCTAAAAAAGCCCTCAGGACGAATATAGAGCAATGCAGCCGCTGCAAAAATGTATAGCTCCTGTTCATTATTGCGCACACTACATGATATGGCATGTCAAGAAGACACCAATATCACTGACCTATGAATTTGCGCCGCATCTTTGACAGGGTGCAAAATTTTTAAACTCCAAGAAGGTGGTGCCCATTGTGAAGGTGCAGAACTTTACTAACCAGCAGTTGTAGAGGGTTAAAATAAGAGAATGGATCTGAAGATAGCTGCAGGCACAAGAGGAAAACCAATAGCATGGTGAGTAGTAACCGTTTAAATGTAGTTGTAACCAGCAGTTTAATGTCCCTTTAAATGTGCATCTTTCTGTCTGTCTGTCTGTCTATCTTTCAGCATGTATACATAAACATACATACATATATATGGGAGTGTGTGTTTGACTGTAGCTGTAGATACAGTATCTGCACAGTTGCACACCATGCTGTCTGTTTCAACAATGCCCGCTTGTTAATAGAGCTGTGCCTGCCCAGCTTACTGCCACATTTACCTCTCACCTCAGCAGTGAGCTGCCGCCTGTGTTCCCCAAAAGCCCTGCTCTCTATTTATGTAGGCTGTAGAAGGGGCCACATGATTACCAAGAATCCCCTACCATTTTATTTTTAATATCAACTATATCATTTTAAAAGGGGTTGATTGATGTACCTGGGTTACTGTATAATACTTGCTATATGGGACAAAAGTTGACAGTCCTCCACAGCCAGTGTGGGCATCCCTGGGTATTCCAGGAGTGTGGTCCGGACTTTTCACCTACACTAACTCCAAGTAAACAGGATTCATAAACATTCTATGCCCCTGTGTAATATCTCATCTTGTGTGGTGATGCCTCAATATTTTAAAGCAGATAAGGATGTCTCAATTTATTTTTTTTATTTTTTTCCCTTTTCTTTTGTGCAAGTGGTAGAGTGGACTGTTTTATGAAGGGTGTTTTTTCCTGTTTTAATGAACATTTTTGTGATGCCGGTATCCTACACATTTGAGGTCATTCTTCTATGTGCAGAGAAGCAAATTTCTTATCAGAGATGCTGCTCCACTGATAACAATGGAGGGTCACTTACAACTCATGGAGGTGATGAGGGGCGGTTATAAATCTTTTTGAATTACACAATTTTGAAATTGCCATGTTGCTGTGATTTTTTTTTCCGCAAGATATTAGTTTCACAAATGGATTTTATTGAATGTAGGTCACTGTTTAGTTGTCTTCTAGCTGCAGATTGATGTTGTACTATCAGTTTGTATGCAGTCATTCTTTTTGATTAAACATTGCTTTTAGCTATACGGCTTAGTTTACCATAGAGTTTTACCATAGAGTGTCTAAAAGTACTGAACTCTAAAGCTGTATCTGAATCTTGAAAAAAATGTTTCTATAATCATCTGAAGTCACATGAAAATTCAATTTCACTTACTGATGTGTTTTTTTCTTTTATAAATACATGTGTTATTTTACTACATAAATTTAGACTTAACCCTTTCGTGACAGGGTTAAAGTGTCTACATCGGAACACCTGTTCCGATGTAGACAAATTGAAACTACGCGATCGTGCATACGATCGCAAGATTTCAATTATTGGATCGCATCTGGGGGGCGTCCCTACAACCCTAGGAACGCCCTCCAGACCGCGATCAAGTCCTTGAAGCGCAGAAGGCTTCAGGACAGCCGTTTGATATGACGTTCTATTCCGTCATAACGGCTTTAAAGCCCAGTGTAAATATGACGGAATAGAACGGCATAACGGCGTTAAAAGGTTAAAAATAACAATAAGTTGCAAAACCACAGTAAACAAAAACAGCTCCAGTTACACAGGGCAATATCACATTATTTTGGGACTCTATGCAAAAAAGAATTGTGATTTTCTCACTCACATATGCAGACATATTCACAGGCTATCAAGCATTTTTTTCACACCATTAATTTGTGTTTATTTCTTCAGTGCATTTTCTACAGCGTCAGAGGAAAAATGTGAGGGATAGGATAACATTTATTTTAGGGCAGAAATATGTAGTGTTATCACATAAAATACAAATAAAATAAATCAAAAAAGAAAGAGCAGGAGAAGTATATTGTGAATATAGCAATATTTTAGAGACATCAGCTATGACAGACATATCTGAGTGGATTATAGGAAAAGGTCAATATAATTTTATGTCAATTGCCACTCATATTCAGAAATAAGTTCTTTAGTTTACAATAAAATTCTGATTCCATGTATCACACATACGCATATAGTCTGATCACTGGAGAAGGGGCTTTGATCACCATATCAAAGCATTTTAAAGACAGAGGGGCATATGTATCAAGGTCTGTCGGACCTGATCCGACAGTGCGGATCATGTCCGACAGACCTCGCTGAATACGGCGAGCAATGCGATCGCCATATTCAGCATTGCACCAGCAGCTCACAAAAGAGCTGCTGGTGCAACGCCGTCCCCTGCAGACTCGCGGCCAATAGGCCACCAGCAGGGGGGTGTTAATCAACCCGATCGTACTCGATCGGGTTGATTTCCGGCGATGTCTGTCCGCCTGCTCAGAGCATTCGGAGCTTGATACATATGCCCCAGAGCCTATACCTAGCTCAACCACTGTGCCATTAACACATATACTGTAGGTCTAGATTACAAGTATAGTGGTATTAAGCGCTCCTACTCGAGCGGTAATACTGCTGAAAGTAAAACATGTACGCGCATGGGTTAGTGTGCATATTACAAGTTGAAAGTAAATTTTATTATGCACAAACAAATCCCGACACACCCAGACTTCAGGATGCTATAAAGGAACAAATGCCTAACACTTATCGCTTGCGCACTAACCTGACACCGCATTTAACCAAGTAGGCTATACCCAAAGGTAGTTATGCATATTTTACATTCTAATGTTCTTCACATAGAAGTAAATGTTCTATTTATTTTTAAATATATATATATATATATATATGATTATTTTTTTGTAAAATATATATCTATACCTATACATCTATATGAATAGATATATATAGATAAATATATATTGGAATATATATTTAATAATACTTTATTTTTCCTCTATGTAAAGAACATTGGAATGTAAAATATGCACAGTAAACACACAATAAAATCCATTATTAAATATTAATATTAAATAAAAATGATTTTTTTCTTATTTTTAAATATTTGAGTAGAAAGTATATATATATATATATATATATATATATATATATATATATATATATATATATATATAAAAGCATTGATAAGAGTAGATATAAGGCAGGCTTCTTCAGAAGGGGAGTTCTATCCCCAAAACGTCAAAATAATTTGACTTCTTGACTTGATGAAAAACACCTTGTCATATACCATATAGCTTTGAATCATTATAACTTTTTTAAATAATATTTTTATTAGATAGCGTATGTATCAGGGTAAATGGTAATTTTAATGCATTTATGTTGTGTTTACACAAAGTTTTCAGTCGTGCTAACCCGATGGGCGCAAATTTATTTTCAACTTGTAATACTGCGTTAAAGTTAATTCAGTCGCAATATTGATATTGCAACTCTTGTTATGCTTAGCGCACCAATCTAGCCCATAATTTTATTAACCTACCTAACTAATAGGTGTCAATTTTCTCCTAATAACAGGGCCTAGATCTAATTTAGTATACAAGGATCATCACATCTTTAATGTCTAGTAAAGAAGCATTACAGTCAGAAAATCAATCATACATATAAAAGAATACTCTTTCAAGATCTTATTTTTTAATGAAAATATCTTAAGTTAAACTGGTATTGAAAAAATATTGGAAGCCTATAGTTTATTACCACTGAACACTTTTGGTCAACAGCAATAATAAAAACAAAGTATATTTAAAGCCTTTTTTTGTTTTCTAAATATGTGTTGGAAATAAATATCTCCTCCTGAGTCACAAGACCTCCAACATTTCTGTTGGGGCTCATGCGAAGTCTTCCGTGCTAAGTGATGTAAAGATGTGGAGCTGTCAGAATGAAGATATGCTACGTTCCTGACTGTACATTCACTTAATAATTTCACAGAAAAGGTGGTAATAGCTAATGCAGGGGAGGAATTTGCAAAGCCGAATGTTTTGTGTAAGTATGTTTACAGCAGGATAGAAAGATTAATTAATGGGTGGCCCCTACTGTTATCTTTTTCAACTTTTTGTCCTGCTCACATCCACAGTATTAGATTTCTGGAACAGTTACGGCATTGGGCCAGTTTCTGTCTTTGGTTACCTAGCTGTATGAGTATACCTAATGTCATAAAGCTAGACAACCGAACGTATGAACTGGTTCTTTCTTCATCACGACGATACTTGGTCATCAAGAAAAGTGAACATTTGTGTTTGTATATATGTGTGTTTGAGTATGAATATATGTGGGTATATATTTGGATGTGGGTGGACACTTCCTCCTTATTTTCTTATGTTTCTGTGACATAGCTAACACATTATAAAAATAAAAAATATGATGGGAATTTAATCTAAAATCACATTATAAATTATTTTTTAATACAGCATTTTATATTTTAGATAATTTAAGCTATATTGGGCAACTGTTGTTCTTTAAAAAGACCCAACATTACAAAATATGATTTTTAAGTGCTTATATTTTCGTAAACCAGAATTGCATGAAGTTTGGCAATTAGTAAAAGCTCTAAAAATTAAATCAGTATTTTTGTAGATTAATGGGGGTTTGATTTTATATAATCAACAAACGATAACTGCTTCAAAAAGTTAAAAACATTATCTTTTATTCCAAAATAGGTTAAAACCAGCGACACACATGTTTAGTAGTTTAAAAATCTGCAGGAAATCCGTCAGGCTGACGCGTTTCGGCTATTTAGCCTTAATCATAGACTTGATTTTATATGTTTATCAATATAGTGCTATAAGAAAAGTTTAGCCAAATCTACAGCCAACATGGCAGTACAGTTATTTATGAAATTTGTCAATGTTGATATTATGGGGCCTATTTAAGAAGGTGCGAGCGGACATGATCCAATATTGCGGATCATGCCCGCTGCAGATCATGCCTGCTGGTGCAATACTGCCCAATGCAGATTCGCGACCAATAGGCCACTAGCAGGGGGTGTCTATCAACCTGATCGTATTCGATCGGGTTGATTTCTTGCGATGTCTGTCCGCCTCCTCAGAGCAGGCGAACAGGTTATGGAACAGCAGTCTTTAGACCGCTGCTTCATAACTTGTGTTTCCGGCGAGCCTGAAGGCTTGCCAGAAACACGGGGCATCAAGCTCCATACGGAGCTTTGTTTAGCATATTTTTAAAATTGAATGCAAATATGAATAGTATTTCTAAAGATATTTGCATTTAAACACTGAATTGCCTTACTTTAGTGCATGCACAATATTAAAAAATGTACAATAATATTTTGTTATGTGAATGGAGCGGTTTATTTTATACACATCAGTGTAGGTGTTGGGAAATTGCCTTTCTTGTTAATGCAGGGACTGAACACCAAAATTGTATCATACAAATGTTTAATATGTGTTTTGCATGCACAGATGTATATATATATATATATTTTTTAAACTTTTATTTATGACCAACAAAAGGGAACAATAATACATAGCATGTCATCCTAATAGTACGTAGCACAGATTTATATTAAATTGAAAATAGGTTAGAATGATCTGAGAAATGTTGAAGTTACAATGATTTTTAGATAACTAAGGTATATAAGGAAATTAGAAACGCTCTTCCATGCTTTAAAAATTCTGTACCTTTTGTGGTTAAATGAAGAATTATTGGGTAAGGAGATGTAGTCTATTTTCAGAATGTGTATATGGTGTGTGGGTGATGTGTGAGTTTCAGTTTTTTTTTTTATATTTTGTCATTTCTATTTTTCATTAAACAAGCATTTAAAAAGTAATGTCCCTTCTTTTGTAGACTTATGGTCCTGCATTATTTTTTTTTATGTTGAATAAGAAATATATTTAATGTTTTTAGTTCATTTATAGTATTTTACCCAGGAAGGGAGAGACTATTATTATAAAATGAGTATAATGACTTGTGTTTGTTAATCTATATAGTCACTGCAGTTGATAGATTGAAGGTTGCTCTACCAAAACCCTAGATAATACTTGCTCTGATAATCCTAGGTAGATGAAGTCATCATAGCTCAGGAACCATTTTCTTTCTACTTGATACTCTTTCCAGTTATAAAGCTTATGTAGCTATCTCAAAAATGTACACTGCCACAGAAACCTGAACATAATAAAAAAAAAGACAAACACATATGGATTTGATCAGAATAAAAACATGGTCTTTAAATTTTCATATTTCATATGTTGTATGTATATATATATATATATATATATATATATATATATATATATATATATATATATATATATATATATAAAATATATATATCTGTCAATATAAATATATAATTTATGAATTAATATATTATTTTGTATATGAGTATTTTTCTTATTGTTCAGCTAGTATGTCTTCAATTTTGAGACAGAAACAGAAATGGAAAGAGAGTACTGCAATATATATCTATGTGTCTGTCTGTCAGTCGATCCATCTCTCTCTTTCTCTGTTTCTGTCTATCATTTATCTACCTATTTATCATATGTCTATCTATCTATCTATCTATCTTATTATTCCAGTCAGTATAAATTCCCTCACAAAGGCAGCTTGGGTGTTTTTTTAATTATGTATGTATTTATTTCAAAGCAATTACAATTAGTAAGAAGAGTTGATGTTTATATATAAAAAAAAAATAAACAAACAATTAAATTAGAAAAAAATATTATAACAGAAAAAATAGCATATAATAGATAGGGTAATCACAGCATTTTTAAATTGATTTTTTGCAGGCCTTTATGAAAACAAAAGATGCATGGCAAAAGGAATAAAAAAACAGAGGCTAAGATACAGTTAACAGTTAAGCTGGTAGGATTTACTGTATACATTTGATTTATGTAGGATATATACAAAGTTAGAGACTCCCACTTTGTTTGCATGTTCAGCCAGTGCTCAGCAGTCCATGTATTATCCTTCATATTATTTTGCCCTAGTATATTGGTCTTCAGACCTTTTTCATGTCATCCCCTTTGTGATAGGACCCTCCACTAGATGTTATAGCAATTTGATGTAGAGGGAGCGAGAGCTCCACATGTCCCTAAGTTTATTACTATTCTTGTCGCTTGCTTTTATAGTGCTCGTATATTAACGTGTTTATGCAAATATAGATTAAGGGCCCAAAAGTGACCCTATATGTTATATTCCATATGTGCAAGTATTGTTTAAGAGTCCATAAGTGACTCTATATGTTATATTCCATATGTGCAAGTATTGTTTAAGAGTCCATAAGTGACTCTATATGTTATATTCCATATGTGCAAGTATTGTTTAAGAGTCCATAAGTGACTCTATATGTTATATTCCATATGTGCAAGTATTGTTTAAGAGTCCATAAGTGACTCTATATGTTATATTCCATATGTGCAAGTATTGTTTAAGAGTCCATAAGTGACTCTATATGTTATATTCCATATGTGCAAGTATTGTTTAAGAGTCCATAAGTGACTCTATATGTTATTGATCTAAACATTTGAGGGTTGAGGGTTGATTGTTATCTATTAACCACATAGGGTGTATTACAATATTAGATTATTGAATTATATTGTATTATTTATGCCTCATAGTAATGCTATTAGTAATGTTCGATATAAGAATCTTATTGTATGCTACTATAATTCATCCTTACGGGTTGAGGACTCCTGTACATGGTTATTCTGTACTGTTTTATTTTTGATTCCCTCAATAAAAATCATTGAAAACATAAAAAAAAATAAGAGATCATTAACTTATTATTCATGATGATTACCTAATATATTTGAATGTTTTTTGCTAACTATTAATATCAATTCATGACACATGTGCAATTAATAATTTTATATAATTTTGACTAATATATGAACTTCCAAACACTGAATCATTGCAATCATTCAGGAACATTTAGATGTACATATTTCATCCATGTACAAACTGCATAGTTTGAAAGTGGGCTTAAAACTATATTTGTAACTTTTTTAATTAACATAAATGTCCTTCTTAACATGAACTGAGTGTGCACTATAACTAGCATTGAAAAAAACTGTACAGACATCTAAGAAATATGTATTAGCAAAGAGTAAGTTAAATGTTTTTTTTGTAAGGCTTTCAAATTATTTGGAATGGGTTCAAATTTGAAAACCACACAATAAAGTCATCCAATGCACTTTGCATGGGAATTCTGATTGACCTATGCCTGTCTAACTATATTTGAAAAATCAGGTATAATTCAATTAGGATGTTTGATAGCAATACTGCTTATTTTGTAAAGAAAAAGTGAAACAGTTATCCGGAATATTTGGATGGAAATAGATAGATAGATAGATAGATATAGATAGACAGACAGACAAGATAGATACACAGAGACAGACAGACAGATAAGATAGTTAGATGATAGATAGATAGATAGATAGATAGATAGATAGATAGATAATAGATATATTTTGGGATAGAGGGAGAAGACCAGGTATTTCAAGCTTTCTTGTGTAGAACACTTGTCCTCCTACCAGGAAATGCTCAAACTACTGCCAGGGAAAACGTCATTAATAATATGGTGTTTATTATTAGCACATGTTGTATGTGTGTTCAGAGCACATAATGCTAAGTTATATGCAATAAACCCAGCACAGTGTGTGCATTTGTGTGGAACAGAGTGTTTTATACAGACCAGTACAAATTTGGTGCACGCAGCTCCTCTATAAAGTCATGTGCCCTGTACTATGTATAGCAGGCTGTGCTATTACTTAGGAAACTGTGTGTACCATTAGTATACATGGTAGTATGTTTAACTATATTTCAGATCACATAATGTATATGCATCAAGCAGATCAAATCTCCTTCTTTGTGATTATCCTTCACAATTTAACAGTTAACAACATTTTATCAATCCATTCCTTTTGCTATGAGAATGCAGAAAGGAGCCCTATAGAAGGCCTTTCCAATATATGGCCCAAGGGCTATAATTCTCATCTCATTCCCACACAGCTCCCCTACCCCTCCAAATCCACATCTCACAAGATGCTGGCTTTTTTGTTTTATTGTGATGGTTCTAATGTTCATGCTCCTGGGTGCAAAATCCTATGTAGGTTTGTGGTACTTACCTTATTAATTAATTTCTTACTTGTAGTTTGTTTACAGAAATGGATGTATTGTGTGTGAAATTCATTTAACAGTTCTTAAAACAAATATTGCGGTTTGGCTACTTATTTGAAAAGGATAGTAATTTCTGGTCTGTAGGGTCATATATTTCTGATTTCTTTTCATTGTCCCTTCACTAGTGTAATACACTCTACATCTATACAATGCTAATATAGGTATAATTCACAGGTGCACACTTTTTGTAAGCAGTGGAAAGTGCCGGAGGCGGCTTTTCAAACGCTAAAAAGGGATGCTTTGATAGGTAAGTGCTTTTCCTTTTTAAGCACCTATCTGTTGTTGTTTAAACAAACCCTTGGTTACAGAGGCTTTTATCACCCTATAGCATATTGTTATTTTCATAATAATTTGCAATCAACAAATATAAAAGTCTAATTTTATAGAAATGATTTGCTCATTTTCTTTTGGTTATTTAGGTTTCATACCTTTCCCCTTTTTATGTATGGCACATGTAATGTGTATTTTTACTTTATCAAAGGCAAGTGTACTGTATTATACACAGAAGAGTGTGTATGTCACATCAGAATAGTGTGTGTTCACATTTATCAAAAATATAATCTGTATATATATATATATATATATATATATATCTTACATTTAACATTACAATCAAAGTAATGAAGAAAAGGTAGCAAAATATTTCATAGTGTGCAGGTGCAAGTGACAAAAGCTATATCCTAAAAGCTTACAGTTTAGACGGACACATATAATTACTAAAGGAAAGAGAGCAATATTAGACAGAACTGATCTATTTGTCTGAATGGCAAACAATCTGTAACTTAGGTTGTCAAAATGCTGCATATTCCCTAAACCAGCTACTTCATTTGGTTACAGAATTTGCTTCTTGACCTCTTAGGGAGTGTGGGACGAGCACAATTACACTAAAGCGAGAAATGTTTAATGTCTATTTTATTGGTTTATGTAGTATATTTAGAAATCATCTTTAAAATCATTTTATTGTGAAGTACAACAGCACCTTCACTTGATGTTTCATGTTAAAGTCAAAATACATTGAGGTCAACAAAGGACATAGAATCCTTCTTTATAGCCTTGCATACCATATTCTATTATCCTCAAGTATTTTCAATATATCAGTTTGATATTATTCTCCTAGACACATTTAACATGTGATTAAAGATATATCAGAATTTGCTATTTTTTATTAGTTTGTTTTGGTTTTTGTTTCTGCTTGCATAATAAAATATGTATGGCACTTATGTTTTATATTCTAAATACATTGTGGAAGACAATGTAAAGACCAGTTCAAACAGTATTTTTTATGTTTAAATCTTAAATCTATTTGCATTAGTTGGTTTATTTTTTATGTATTCTTTTTTTTTTTTTTTTTTGCTTTCATATGCATTTTTTTTTTAATCCCAACTGATTTTCATCTTTAAAAAAAAAGAGAAAGCTTGGAAGTCACTTTCATCTTAGATATTTCTCATATTGACTAAAAAAAAAAAAAATCCTCAGACCCCTTCTAGGAATAAATAAATAGGATTTTTGCAGCAAATAAAAATGTCTATTTTAGGGCTAGTGAAGTTATATAGATGATGTTTATTTAGCAGAATCTGTATGATAGATGAATTTGGGTGTTTAAAAGAATAATTTATCTCTGTGTTTATAAATGTGTGGTTAAGTTGGTGTTACTGTTATAAATGTTGTGCCAAGGGGTTGATGGCTTCAGTTGGAAATGATTTCAGACACTATTGAGTTTCTTTGTGCATTATTTTCTTCTGTCTTCTGGTAGAGTAAGCACCCACAGCCATAGAATACACATGAAGGAGCTTCCGCTAGAAGGGCTGGGAGATGGGAGGAGGGAAGATGCTGTAGAGATGACTGGTGTGCGCAGCACATCGAGATAGACGAAAAAGGATGCTTATAGGCTACTTTTCATAATTAGAAGCAACTTTAACATTATGAACAGTGTGTGGTCATAATTCACTCTGCACTGAATTACTGATGTTGACATCTATTAAAGGGATAGGAAAGTCAAAATTAAACGTGCATGATTCTGATAGAGCATGTCATTTTAAGACACTTTTAAATTCACTTCTATTTTCAAATGTGCTTTGTTCTCTTGGTATCCCTTGTTGAAAAAGAATACACACATATCCTACAATAGTGGGAGCTGCTGCTAATTGGTGTCTGCACAAATGTGTCTTTTGTGATTGGCTGACTAGATGTGTTAATTTTTGCTGCCAGTAGTGCAATGCTGTTCCTTCAGCAAAGGATAACAAGAGAACAAAGCAAATTTGATCATAGAAGTAAATTGGAAAGTTGTTTATTGTATGTTATATCCAAATCATGAAAGAAAAATTTTGGGTATCCTGTCTCTTTAACTCTCAAAAAACATATTTGAAAAAGCACTGTCAATGTCCCATGTGACAATTTTTCAAGAAAAAACATTAGTAAGATATTGATAGCTAATGTAAAATTATTTTTTGGCTAAAACAAAAATTAGGGGAAGTACTCATTACTGACTTCTTGTCACTCAAGTAGTGGCGAGGTCCCTCTAACATTTATTTTTTCATTGAGATTAAAAGGTACATTTTAAATCATATTTTAAACAAGGTTAGCTGAAGGTAAACTATTTAAACTATTTTAAGAGGATGTGTATCTGAATTTAGTAAACAGGTGGTAATTTATTATTGCAATTTTATGCTAGAAGTTGTTTTTTTCTTAAAATAGACATTAAATAGAAATGAACATCTCTATTAGTTTTGGAATCAGTCTCACCCATTTGGTTAATTCTCTCTTCTGCTACAATAAAATTAATAACCTCTTCCTTCTACTTCTGGATGATTCAAAGTTGATTCAGCAAATTTCAGAATAAAAGAGCAAAACTTGCTACAAAACAACAAAAAGTTTTCAGGGTACATAAAAACACCATAATTTCTCATTAGAAATGTGATGACTGATTTAAACTGTCACAGTGCATGTTATTGTAAAGCATTCATTTTTAATTTATAGCCCCTCTTACCCTATAGATTATATAATTGCATACTGCCCCAATCTTGCAACATACTACACAGTGATTGCTTGATCAGTGCAGCAGTTATTTTACAACTGGCCCTAACAGGCCACAGCCAGAGATACATGCAGAGGCAATGGGCATGGTTCTGGTAGAAAAACCCTGCCAATTTTACTAAATGAAAGTATGAAGTGCTTATAGAACATTTATTTGTGCAAAGAACTTTTACAATATAGCTCTAGGCTGCTAATATATATCACACACATACAAGAAAAGAAGAATAGAATAGTACCATAGGTTACTGAATAAACTACTAGTACTTAGTACCACAGGATACGCTCAGAATAAGGAAGTAGTTGAAAGAGCACAAAAAACCAAACATGAGAAAAATGGCAGTATACAACTTAAAGGGACAGTATTGTCAAAATTAAACTTTCATGATTCAGATAGAACTTGCAGTTTTAAACAACTTTTTTTAAATATCAAAATTGATTTGTTCTCTTGGTATCCTTTCTTAAAGACTAAATCTAGGTAGGCTCATAGGACCTCAGAAGTGTGCATGTGTTTTTAGCACTCTGTAGTGCTGACAAATTTGTATAACATTGTTACAGTGTTGCAAACCTTGCTGTCTTAGGATGCTTATAACACATGCTCACACCCAAGGTCCTTTGACCATACTTAGGTTTACTCTTCAACAAAGGATACAAAAAGTACAAATCTAATTTGATAATAGAAGTTGTTTAAAACTGCATGTTCTATCTGAATCATGAAAGTAAAATGTTGACAATACTGTCGCTTTAAGTTGTATATTGCTACTTTTCTCATTTTTGTTTTTTGTGCTCTTTCAGCTACTTTCTTTTACTGAGCATGTCCTGTGTTACTAAGTACTAATAGGACTTATTCAGTAACCTATGGTAATATTTTATTCTTCTTTTCTGAGATATCTGGTGTATTTTGGCTACTTAGCTGACAGAGGTCTAACTGATGTGGGCTGCTACACCTTTAAATGCCCGGTCCTATTTTTGGTCCGAGTCCAGTCCTGTGTATGTGTAATATATATTAGCAGGCTAGCAGCTAAGAAGTAAGTTGTAAACGTTCTGTGTAAAAATACATGTTCTATATAAGCAGTTCATACTTTAATTTAGCACAATTTGCAGTGTGTTGGTACCAGAACCCTACCCAATGCTTCTGTGTGGCTCTTTTGCTGTGACCTGTGACAGTTGTAAAAGAACTGCTGCACTGATCAAACAATCACTGTGTTACATGTGCCAAGAGAACAAATCAAATTTGATAATAGAAAAAAGTTGAAAAGTTTTTTTTAAAATTGTGTGCTCTATATAAACCATGATAGTTTAGTATTGAGGGTAAAAAGACTATGCTAAGGATGTGAGATCTAGAGATTTAGGATACGTAGCAAGTACATGACAAGATGTAAACAGTGAAGCAGTTTCAGAAAAAAAAGGTAAAGATTTGAGAGGGAAGCAGAGCGAGTTGGAAATAGTGGGGGTGAAAGTGAAAAGATGCGCATAAGGGAGGGGAAGACAGGAGTTGTCGCTCGTGTGGGATTGAATTCTCTCAGGCCTGTTCCCTTCACATTCTCTCGCCAGAAAGGGTGTCAAAGGGACACTGAGGAGGAGGGGAGGGGGACGTTATCTATATGTGGGACTCGCTGATGCAGAAAGGATCCCAGGGTGGGAATACTCGAATCCCCCTAATTCCTCCTGACAGATACTGGCTGGCAGGCTACCCCCTAACCCTCTCTGCAGAGCAGTGCATTAAAAGGTGTGTAATCACCCTGCTTTTGTCAAAAAATATACATCACAGCAGCAGGGAAAGGTCAGAGGGAAATCACAGTGCAGGAGACACTCACCGTGTTCTTCAGGCAGTGTCCGTGAACCTAATAGTAAACTATATTGTGCTTTGACAATTATTGTTTTAGTTTTTTATTATTTTTTGTGTGTGCAAAATAAGATACACATATGGTAGTCCAAGCCAAGAATCTGCAATACTTGCCTACTCTTATTCTAGACTGTGTAACACAAAGTGGTGACAGCTCAACCCACTCACAAGTGTTATTCTCATACAAAAATATAAACAATCATTTAAAGGAGATGATACTCAAACATTCTCTATAATGTATATGAATGAGCAGTTAAACATTACAAAATGGCTTGAAAAAGGTGTAAAGGGACTGTAAATCCAAAAACCTTTATGATTCAGATAGTGCATGTAATTTTAAACAACTTTCCAATTTAATTCTAATATCTGATTTTCTTAGTTATCTTCATATCCTTTGTTGAAAAGAATACAAAGCTAGGCTCAGGAGCAGTACGCCACTGGGAACTAGCTGCTGATTGGTGGTTTCTTGTCTTTAGCTCACACAATATGCTCAACTAGCTCCCAGTAGTGCATTACTGCTCCTTTGGTTAAAGGATACCAAGAGAATGTAGCAAATTTGACAATATTTAAACTTTTTGAGTCACCTCCTACTGAGCATGTGCAATAATTCACAGAATAAACGTATATGCATTTGTGATTGGCTGATGGCTGTCACATAGTACGGTTATGCATTCGTGATTGGCTGATGGCTGTCACATGGTACAGGGGAGTGGAAATAGACATAACTTAAAATTGTCCGAAAAAAATCTACTCATTTTAAGTTCAGACTAAATGCTATTGCATTGTCTTTTTAACATGCATTTGTTGATTATGCAAATCCACTGTGTTTACTGGTCTTTTAAAGGGATACAAAACCCCAATTTTTTTCTTTCATTATACAGATAGAGCATGTAATTTTAAGGAACTTTCTAATTTATTCCTATTATCTATTTTTCTTTGTTCTCTTGCTATCTCTATTTGAAAAAGCAGGAATGGAAGGTTAAGAGCCAGCCCATTTTTGGTTCAGCACCTTGGTAGAGCTTGCTGATTGGTTTGCTACATTTAGTAACCAATTAGCAAGAGCTACCTAGGGGCTGAAATAAAAATGGGCCAGCTCTTAAGCTTGCATTCTTGCCTGTTCAAATAAAAATAGCATGAGAATAAAGAAAAATTAATAATAGGAGTAAATTAGAAAGTTGCTTAAAATCGCATGCTGTTTCTGAATCATGAAAGAAAAAAGTTTGGTTTAGTATCCCTTTAAGTGCTTCATCTGAATCATGGAAGAAAAAAATAGGTTTCACGTCCCTTAAAGGGATACTAACCCCACATTTTTTCTTTCATGATTCAGATAGAGCATGCAATTTTAAGCAACTTTCTAATTTACTCCTATTATCATTTTTTCTTTGTTCTCATGTTATCTTGATTTGAAAAAGCAGTAATATAAGGTTAGGAGCCGGCCCATTTTTTAGTTCAGCACCTTGGTAGAGCTGCTGATTGGTTTGCTACATTTAGCCACAAATCAGCAAGTGCTACCCATGTTCTGAACAAAAAATGGTCTGGCTCTAAAGCTTACAGTACTGCTTTTTCAAATCAAGATAGCATAAGAACACAGAAAAATTGATAATAGGAGTAAATTAGAAAGGTGCTTAAAATCTCATGCCCTATCTGAATCATGAAATAAAAAAAATGGGTTTAGTATCCCTTTAAATTAAAAAAAAGGAGTGAAATTAAAAGGAAGTGCAAGTAAAACTGAGCTGTGTGACTCTACTGCACACTGGCTCATAGAGACAACTCCCCCAGAGAAAAGGAGAAAAGTTAGGTGGTGGTGGGGGGGTGCAGGAACATCCATTTTTGAAACAAATTATGCACTGTAATATATTTTGAACCATTCTCTTTTAGATGGAACCAAAATGTTTTTTGAGTATCATGTCTCTTTAACTACCTCTAAGATATGTAATAGAAAATCAGTAAAACTTAATGAAAACTTTCTTCCTTACTAATGTATGATTCTTCCTTTGGCGCCGATATTCAAAACATCATTCTAAAAAAAGTGGGCTGAACCTTGTTGTGTCGATAGTATTGTTTTCAATAGGTTATGATAGGGATCGCAACTTCAGTAAAAGTCTGCCAACATGGCCACTGAGCTGCGATGTAGGCGGCGACTTTCTCCATTAAAATACAGGTTACTCCAATGGAACACCCTTGAAACTCCCACAGAACGCCTATATAGTTGTCATGTCTGCAATCTACTTTGTTAATAAAGACAAAAAACAAACAACTTCCTATTAAAGCGATAGAAGCTGGGGGATTTTATAGTGTAATGTTAGAATATGAATGTAAACTTACAAATGCAACATTGTGATTGCAATATTGTGAAATATGAATATTGCGATCATGATTGCGCAATCTCACTACCCACTGAAATGTATGGTAAACGCCTCTCGGCGAGGCTACCTTTAAACTGCACTTTTGATCATCAGGGCCTTTCTGCTTTTATCTCACCTTGCTCTCCTTTATTTTATCTTCTAACATATTATAATTTACTTTCCGCTTTTCTTTGAAGTATTTCCCTCGTCCCCTCGAAACTAATTCTCTTTCCGAATCTCTATGTTTGTTCTCTACCTTTGTTCTTATAGCACAGTAATGGGCAACTTCCTAACACATGAGGGCCGCAGAGTCTTTGGGGCAGCATATGCATTTATTGCTATTACACTCAAATAATAATATATTTCTTAAAATGGTCCAGTGGCACAGGAACAGGTTTAGGTAATCCTTGAGTTATGGCCATCTTGCTTACCCACCCACAAGAAGTCCCCAAAGCACACATTTTTAGTTCTGTTATCTTTTCCCTCAGGCCTCAACAACAATGTCACACATTCTTAGTTGTTCTTTTTTCCGGAGGGCGCAAAAAACGAATGCAGAGGCCTCCCTGTTGGCCATGTTATATCACATTCCATCTTTCTACCCCCCCCCCCCCCACTTTCATCTTTGCTTACAACTCCTTATCTTATTTTCTCTCAGATTTGTTTTTCACTTTATCACCATTTCTCTTCCATTTTTTTTTTGTTTTTGACTTATTACTCTTCCTTGTCCACTTTCCCTACTCCATTTATTCTCTACTTTACTGTTTTTCTTCTTTGGGTCATTTTTCTTCTCAACCTCTATACCCCTGCTGTAATTGTTAAAATGCTTGGTCTAGTGTGTATTGTGGCAGATCAATTCAGTTTAGAATAGTCTGAAGCACTAAGTAATTGGCCTAGTGTGGCAGAAGAGTCCTGTTTAGTCTAGCATGATGCATACTTGTCAACTGTCCAGTTTTACGCAGGACAGCCATTTTTTTTTCTCCTTCTTCCCCATGGTATGATTGTTGCTGGAGTTTATCCTGCATTGCAAAGATCTGAAGTGTGAGCTTGGTATGAATGCCTGACTGTTGGAATCAGATAAGTCATCATAAGTATTTGTTTGCATAGTGTGGTATCTGGGTCTCCTGCACTTTACAAGAGCAGAATAATAATATAATGACCTAGATTACGAAAGGAGAGCAAAATTACGCTTTTGCAAGCGCAATATTTGCGCTCCACTCAGCAATAATTCAAATTAAGATAGGATACAGCACTCCACTCCTCGCACGGAGAAGGCTTACCATGCCCACTGTAATCAAAGAAATGTCCAGATCTCCAACAAATTAAAGTGACCTTTATTTGCAAATATATAAAGGATCCAACAACAGATCAGCAATGTTTCGGGTTCAACAATAACCCTTAATCATGTTTGGACATTTATTTGATTATAAGTTATGCGTATTGCCTGGATTGCCTGGAAGCTTTGCACACTTCCATAGATCCTTGTTCTCATGACGTGAGATACGACAAAGAACCAAGTGCAAATTTAAAAAATATATGTATATGAATATATACATATATATTTATATGTTTATATGTGTATATACAAATATTAACACATAAATATATATGTATATAAGCATATACAGTACATAGATATGTATGTGTTTATATGTGTATATACAAATATTAACACATAAATATATATGTATATAAGCATATACAGTACATAGATATTTATGTGTTTATATGTGTATATACAAATATTAACACATAAATATATATGTATATAAGCATATACAGTACATAGATATGTATGTGTTTATATGTGTATATACAAATATTAACACATAAATATATATGTATATAAGCATATACAGTACATAGATATTTATGTGTTTATATGTGTATATACAAATATTAACACATAAATATATATGTATATAAGCATATACATATATATTTAAAGTAAAAATACAGTCCCCATAGACATCAATGTAAGACCCCACATCCCTTCACTTTAACCCTTTATAACTGCTTTGTGCAGTAATTTCTATTTTTTTTTTAAATTATGCTCATATTTTTTCTTTGAAATAAAGGAATTGTACACTTTATTTGGGGGGTTGGTGGGGCAATTGGGGTACTTTTTTAAATTAACCAGAGGTCTGACCTCTGGTTAATTGCACTTAGCACAAAGTGCTACCGTGAGCTTGCAGTAGCATTAACCAGCCACTTGTAATGGCTGGTTGTTTAACGTGTGCCTGTAAATGGCAAAGTTGCCCTTTTAAAGGGGCACACTAATTTAGCGATTCACTTGTAGTCTAGCCCAATATGTCTAATTTGTAAACACTGGCATCTGTGGATCTTTCACAGTTTACACAATATGTTAATAAAGTATTTATTATAGTGCATAGTGGTAAGTGTGTACAATTTAAATTGGGTGTTTTGGGGTGTAAACTGTCAGTGGGTGAGGTCAATATTCATGTAACCTGCTTATTTGATAGATCTGTTACACAATGTTCCTGAAAATGAAAAAGCGCTAAATAACTGGTCTAGTGAGGCAGAGCAGTTCAGTCTAGCCTGGTGTAAAAGACTAAATCATTTTTACTTATTTTATTTTCTCTAACAATACATATGGAATAGAATAGCTCCCCATAAGAGGTAATGGCAGTTAAAAGGTGGATAGTGGATAGTACATTAAATCAGACATCTGTCACACATTTTCTATTCTATTGAAATGTATTAGCTGTTTTACATTTGCTTTTTTTTTTTAAATAACTTTCAGTTTTATTATACTGTTTGTTAAACAACTTTAGCATATTTACAAAAATTTCTATGGAGCCATCCAGTACACAGGGCCGGCTCAACCATGGGACCAAGTGGGTCTAATGGCCCAGGCAGCACTTGACAAGGAGCATCACTTCAGTGAATGAGTCAGTCACTGTCAGTCCCAGACCACTCTTGTGCCTCCGTGGGGGAAGTTGCAGGCTTGCAACTCCTCATCATGCACAAAGGCACGGAACCAATCATGGGCAACATTCAAGGTGGGACAAGCTCATCTCTTTCCTAACTTCCATCCCACTTATTGCGCAATTGTGCATAAGCATTGGTTGCAATCAGGTAGGCAGGCTTAGTAAGGTCCGCGGCCAGGCTAGTAGGTTGATATGTTAATCAGTAATGTTACTACATGGGGCGTCATTGTATTGTCGGACCTAAGAAGCACAATAGCCTGAGCCGGCACGGCCATAAAAATGAAGTTTTTAGTACCGTTTAAACAGATCACAGTATTATAAACACCTTTACTTTGTCTTCAACAGTCATCAATACAGTTCACTATAATTGAATCTTCAGTATCAAAAAATAATGAAGCGTGCACGTGACTTTAGCTATCTGGCAGCAGTGTTTGCAAAAATATCTATAACCATGTTATATATACATAAACTGCTTCCATAGAATTCTACAGACACTCTATGGCAGCAGAGTTTGCAACTATGTATAACCAGGGATAGGCAAGGCATCCGTACACGGACACTGGTGTCCGTGACTGGCCCTTGCAGTGTCCGCTACCCATTTTGCGGAGTGGAGGGAGGAGTAGGACAGATGAATGCTGGTCACTCCTCCTTGACCCAAGCGGCATCACGCTTAGTAGCGGGAAGGTGAGGGAAGAAGCAAGCTGCCTGCAGTCAACTAACTGTGAGTCGGGACACGTCCCAATTCCTTGATCTGTGCGGCAGCGTGGTGCTGGTGTCTATGTGTAGAAGACCGCTGCCTACTCTGACAAACCTTACGTAACCAAGTAAGTAACCAACCATGATTATCATGCAATTAACATCAAGGTGGGTGGGTTTGGTCAGGAGTTGCAGACTCTCAATATAACCAAAAAAAAAAAAAAAAAGATAATACCACAAGCAGTCTTTATTTAAATGTTTTTTTTTAAACTTGTTTGATTAGATGACTAATTTGTACTTGTGGAACTAGACCAGGGGCATCCAACGTGCAGCCCATTTGACAGCAAAGTGTCGCTCTCCTGGCTTATAGAAACATAGAATATGTCGGCAGATAGGAACCATTCGGCCCATCTAGTCTGCCCAATTTTCTGAATACTTTCATTAGTTCCTGGCCTTATCTTACATCTAGCATAACCTTATGCCTATCCCATGCATGTTTAAACTACTTCACTGTCTCTACCACTTCTGCTAGATGGCTATTCCCCCATGTATCCACTAGCCTCTCTGTAAAGAGTGTTTTTTGATGTTTTTAATTTGAAATGTACCTTGGTGTACTTCACTAACGTCTGTACTTTGGAAAATGTCCGCCACAGCCTTGGTCCGTGCCTATCCCTGTGTATAACATTGCTGTCAGATGTCTAAGGATGTGTGAATGATCCTGAGCTTGTCTAGAATTCCTTTTTTAACAAATAATCCCAAGATAATGAAGCAAAATTGCTAATAGAAGTGATATTGTTATTCCTCCTTTGTCTGTAGCTCTCTTCAAATCTGTTCACATATTTTAACCCTTTACAAGTGCCAGTGAGTGCAGCTCTGTATTTTCATACTGGGCACTGCAATCTTGGAACTCTCATATTCTTGCATTCTGGACAGAAGTGGTAAACATTCACAGAACAGTGGTGCTAGCACACACAATACAGACTGGCCGATTTACATTTTTTCAGTTTTTATACTCAGTTTAAAAATGACATAACATATGCAAAAGGCCTCATGTATAATATAGAGCAAGGCAGCCACTGCCAAAAATGTAAAGCTCTTGCTCTGTATCACGCAGGCTAACTTGGAGCGCACAAAACAGCTGTCAAAAAGCCAGCAATGTCTTATGTCACTAATCTTTGATTGCGCACCACTTCTATCACAGAGTACAAGAATACCTAAACTCCAAAATAGCGGCACCCAGTATGAAAATGTTGAGCTCAATCATCAAGCAAATAATCAAATAAGAGAATGGCTTTGAAGACAGCTGCTGGCAAAAGAGATAAAATAATATCATGGTTAGTAGTATCCTTGCTATTCTTGTTGTGCCCAGCAGTTAAAGGGATATGAAGCCCAAAATGTTTTCTTCCGATTCAGATAGAACATACAATTTTAAACAACTTTCCAGTTTACCTCTACTATCAAATTTGCTTCAGTCTCTTAGTATCCTTTGTTGGAGCATCAACAGTGCACTACTGGAAACTAGCTATACACATTGTGTGAGCCAATGACAACAGGCAGGGCCGCCATCAGGGGGTGACAGGGGTAACTCCTGTCAGGGGCCCAATGGGCCAGGGGGGCCCCATGAGGCAAGAACTAAAAAAAAAATCAAAAATTTTTTGTAGCCACCAGTGGGTACTACAGCCGAGTGCTAATTGAGCATGGGAAATGTTATTACAAGGAGTAAAGTATTAGCATTTGAGAAGATTTCTGAGTGTGCCCTAAACCACTATGCACAGTGTGAGACAGACTTGGCACTTTGTTTGTACAGTGTGTGCCTGAGTCAGACGGCAGATCACTTTCATTTGCAGAGGAGATAGGACTTACTTAGCAAATGTTTTTTATTTCTTTGTGCAATTTTGGATTGTAACTTCAGTGTGGTAGTAGTTGTATGGTGGGGCCAGGGATCCATAAAAACAAATTTTTTTAAGCATCAGTGTATTTATGATTTTTTGACAATGCTGTAGAATTCTTTATTTAAAACCATGCAAAAATGTTTCCTCCTCAATACACAAATGGTAGGTGCCCTTTTGGCAGATATGCATTTTTTATATATATATATATATATATATATATATATATATATATATATATATATATATATATATATATATATATATATATATATATATAGCCTTCCAGTTTACTGCCCCTTTATGCAAGGACTTTCCAGATGCCAGGAGGCATTTTATCTAAGATTTTTACATCTGCATAATATGTTATACTCTCAGACTAAGATTGCTCAGTGTTTGAAATGAGACAGGTTAACTTAAAACTGTTCAGTTTACACTACAGCTGACTTAATATTGAAATACATACCAACAAGCCTAAATCCTGCATTTAACCAGATCTAATGGTATGAGTACCACAGCTTATGGTTCCACCAAGACCATATAGAGTACAGCATTTTCAAAATCCATAAGTACAGCTGACAGATGGGAACATTTGTACACTATATTTGAAGTGGTGCTCTTGGTTGGTGAAAATGGGGAAAAAACAATTTGTCAACCTTTTAAAAGTACTTTTCATTCATCTAGCCATCTACCCAGGTCATTAATGTACAATTTTGAATTCACAGAATTATTTTTGTCTGCACATTTACAAATATGATTCTTTAAAAAGTGATCTCTTAATTTCTGCATTTTTTTTATCATGCATGTCACACACTGTTGATTTAGGGGATGCAAGGTGCATAAATGTTTCCTCCTGTGAGTGTTTCTGTGGGTGTCTGTGTTTATGTCTTTGTGCTTTGGTTTGTGTCTCTCTGAGTATGTATGTATTTTTTTCTGTGGGTCTCTCTGTGAGGGTGGGTGTGTATGTCTTTGTGCATTTTCTGTGGATGTCTGTGAGGGTGTGTGCATATGTCTTTGAGATTTTTCTATGAGTGTCTCTGTGAGGGTGTGTGTATGTTTGTCTTTGTGTATTTTCTCTGGATGCATTTGTGAGGGTGGGTGTGTATGTCTGTATTTTCTGTGGATGTCTCTGTGAGGGTGTGTGTTTTCTGTGGGTGTCTCTGTGAGGGTGTGTGTATGTCTTTGTGTGTTTTCTGTGGATGTCTCAGTGAGGGTGTGTGTATGTATGTCTTTCTGTGTTTTATGTGGTTGTCTCTCTGTGTGTGTATGTCTTTGTGTGTTTTATGTGGGTGTCTCTGTGTGTGTGTATGTCTTTGTATGTTTTCTTTGAGTGTGTGTGTGTGTGTCCATTGTCTGTTCCTTTTTAGGACATTTTGACCTTACTACTGATTATTCACATCTTTCTACAGACTTTGAGACTAATGAGACCTTTCCGGAAGTCACCAATCCACCATTTAACCTTTAAATTATTGTTTAGGCAGTTCAGGGCCCTTCCTTTCAGCCACTGCATGCTGTTGTCATTATTTAGTTGGTATCTTCCTTTACAAAAAGATAATCAAAACTCCATATTTTGTTTACTAAATCTCTGTTTTTTTACAAAACTGTAGTTTACCTCATTACTTGTCAGGTTAATGTAAACAAGTGCAGAGTGTCTGTTTGGGTGTCTGTGTCTGAGTGTGTTTCTTTGCGTGTCTGCTAGAGTGTCTATATGTGAATCCTTATGTGTGTGTGTTTCAGTGTATGAGTGTGTCTGTGTGTGTGTATGTTACTACCTTTACAACATTTCCAAGTATAAATAGACACTTAAGAATAAAGTGCATATACGTTTTAGTCACTTGGTCAAAAATTGCACATGTCAAAGGGGGGGGGCCTGATCAATGGTTAAGTCAGGGGCCCCAAAATTTCTAGTGGCGGCCCTGACAACAGGCATTCACGTGCAACTATCAATCAGCAGCTAGCTCCCAGATTAGTGCATTGCTGTTACTAAGCCTACCTAGATATACTTTTCGACAAAAGATACTAAGAAATAGAAGCAAATTAGAAAACAAAAGTAATTTGTAAAGTTGTTTACAATTGCATGCTCTGTCTGAATCATGAAAGAAAACTTTTGGGTTTCAAGTCCCTTTAAATGCCAATTTATGACATCATTCAAATTTTCTTAAAGGGATAGTATACACCAATTTTCATATAACTGCATGTAATAGACACTACTGTAAAGAAGAATATGCACAGATACTGATCTAAAAATCAAGTATAAAACCTTTTAAAAATGTGATTAGAATCTCCCAGTTTAGCACTGTTGATAAAGTTAGGCTGAGACACCCAGTGAAATGGGCTGGGGAAACAAGAAGAGCAGACACTCCCCCTCCCCCCTTCCCTGCATATAGATAGATAACATAAACAGGAGCCAACAGGAGTCTGTAAACGCGCGTATACATCTGACACTGTGGGGCTTGGATAGGAGTCTGAAAATCAGCACGTTATAAAAAAAAAATAAGCAAAACTTTACATTGCTACAAAAACACTCCCAGATGGGCTTTATAAATGGATCATCTACAAAACAGTTATGCAAAGAAAAACCTTGTATACAATGTCCCTTTAACATAGACCTTATATGCTACGTCATAAGTAGATATTACATGTGATTTAAAACAAATTTAGTATTAGTCTGTATAATATATCAATAGGGTATTTATTACATATTTGCCTGACCAACAATCAGACCGTTGCCTTAAAATCTATAGTAAAATATTCATATTGTATCATTTGTTATGCTTTATTTTTGGGGATATTATTAAAAAATGTAGACACTTTATTATTACTATTTTTTGTTTTTTCTATATTTTGTTACATGATTTTACGTTTTTCCTATCCATTTGACACCGCCATCATTTTACGTTTTCCCTATCCATTTGACACCGCCATCATTTTACGTTATCCCTATCCATTTGACACCGCCATCATTTTACGTTTTCCCTATCCATTTGACACCGCCATCATTTTACGTTTTCCCTATCCATTTGACACCTGCATCATTTTTATATATGAAGTTTTTATTGAACAGGTTCATAAAACATGACATGAGATACACAGTACAATGTATAATAGCATGCTATTAAATTCCATCCGGTTGCTATTACAGGTTATGGACATGCAGCTTCTGCTGTGTATCAACAAGGACAACAAAAAAAAATTACATATAAACCGCATAGGCCTCTAAATAGGCCAGCTTTAGCAGACACCTGCATCATTTTACGTTTTCCCTGTCCATTTAACACCGCCATCATTTTAAGTTTTCCCTATCCTTTTAACACCGCCATCATTTTACGTTTTCCCTATCCATTTGACACCGCCATCATTTTACGTTTTCCCTATCCATTTGACACCGCCATCATTTTACGTTTTCCCTATCCATTTGACACCGCCATCATTTTAAGCTTTCCCTATCCATTTAACACCGCCATCATTTTACGTTTTCCCTATCCATTTAACACCGCCATCATTTTACGTTTTCCCTATCCATTTAACACCGCCATCATTTTAAGTTTTCCCTATCCATTTAACACCGCCATCATTTTAAGTTTTCCCTATCCATTTAACACCGCCATCATTTTACGTTTTCCCTATCCTTTTAACACTGCCATCAAAAGAGTTTTCATTGAACTCAAATTCTTTACAAAAGAAATTTCATAAAGCTAAAATCAGTTTTCTTCTTGAGTGTTAACAACATTTCTATAACTATGTTCTTGTCAGAATTATCACAATACTACATGTATTTTTCTAAGCTTTCCATAGAAATGTTTATAGTTTCTCAACCAATAAACTGTATTTTTCTAATACTGGGAAAAAAGAAAGAAAAATAATTAAATAACAAAAATGGCATGCAATGAAATCTTGAATTTGAATGTGCACAGTTTTTAGGCGTATAAAATATAAATCAATGTGCATTAATTTACTGTATTTATTCATAGGTTATGGTCATATTTATAATAATAATAATAATAAATACCATATTGATGCATAAAACGTCCAAAACAAAATAAGATAGACTGAGACGCTTTCACTTTTAATCACTGCACATAGTTATCCCTGTGTCAGTATATATTTTACATTTAGAATTACAAAGTCATTTTTTGTACGTAGTATACAATTATATAATATTTAGGGCCTATGTTATGTTTTGAAATGATCTTTTTAAAAAAATGAATTGGAGGGGGGGTTGCTGGGAACCTGCAGGGATTCGCTAAGATAGCAGGAACCCTGCAGAATCCTGAATGCAACTGGCACTGAGTAATGAGGTGTATTTTTAAGGATTTCTCAAAAGGGGTTTGCAGAATGAATAGGGAGATGTAGGGAGGGGAGACTGTTAACTGTGCTCTCCGCATCTTCA
>NC_069500.1:769584688-769587188 GCF_027579735.1 Bombina bombina | reverse complement strand
ATACACTCACACACACACACACACACACATATATATATATATATATATTCATACACACACACATATATATATATATTCATACACTCACACACACATATATATATATATATTCATACACACACACACACACATATATATATATATATATATTCATACACTCACACACACATATATATATATATTCATACACTCACACACACATATATATATATATATATATATATATATATTCATACACTCACACACACGCACACACATATATATATATATATTCATACACTCGCACACACACACACACACATATATATATATATTCATACACTCACACACACATATATATATATATATTCATACACTCACACACACACATATATATATATATATATATATATATATTCATACACTCACACACACACACATATATATATATTCATACACTCACACACACACACACACATATATATATATATATATTCATACACACACACATATATATATATATTCATACACTCACACACACACATATATATATATATTCATACACTCACACACACACACACATATATATATATATATATATATATATATATATTCATACACTCACACACACACACATATATATATATATATATATATATATTCATACACTCACACACACACACATATATATATATATATATATATATATATATATATATATTCATACACTCACACACACACACACACATATATATATATATATATATTCATACACTCACACACACACACATATATATATTCATACACTCACACACATATATATATATATATATATATATATATATATTCATACACTCACACACACACATATATATATATATATATATATATATATATATATATTCATACACTCACACACACACATATATATATATATTCATACACTCACACACACACACATATATATATATATATATATTCATACACTCACACACACACACATATATATATATATATATATATATATATATATATATATATATATATATATATATTCATACACTCACACACACACATATATATATGCATATATTTGCATAAAAAGTTATCTTTATTAGAACAAGTTAAAAGATGTGTGTGTGTGTGTGTGTGTGTGTGTGTGTGTGTGTGAAAAACAAAATAAGCTGTTTAAATTTAAGGTGAAATTAACAGGAAATGTCTGGCAATCTAGAAAAATGAACATCAATTTGTAAAGACAGAGCAGGAAAACATATTTGAGCATCATGTCTCTATAAAGAGCAGAATTTTAATCTAGTTGTAGGTAAGAATTGAAATAACTCCTCAGGTTAAAAAAAATAATAATAATTCCAGTTCTCGTGTTGGTCTGTGGAGCAATTTCACTCCACAGATCCATAGGAAGCATTTGATTTGGAGAGGTTTGTCTCACTGGATAATTCTTAATTAATTTAGGTCACTGTATTTAAAGTGACCCATAAAGGAAGTGGCTATATCCCATAGTTATTCTGTGAACAAATTGAATTAATTAAACTAACTTTGTTCACATATACAGTATATTTTTAAACACAAGTATAAATATTCCACTATTCCATTTAACAAGTCATATTTTTTTGCAAACATGTCTAACATCCATTGGTCACTGAATGGTGTCAGAACCTGCAGCCATTGTGTGTCTGCTGTCAACTGTTATTCTCTTCCCTAGATGCAGTAATAACGTGCAAAATAAATTATACATACAGGGCCAGATAAATGTGCTCTACATCCAGGAGCCAAAATGTAAGAGGCAGGATACCCACACAATTTCTAACATAAATGTATAAATAACAAGGAAAAATGATTATATGAAATGAATGAAATTTCAGAAAGTTGGAAATGAGACAGACGCATTAGTACAACATAGTGTATAGTGTATTTATTTACAAGATAATGTATAAAAGATGAGGGTACCATTTTGTCTTATTTGTTTGCCCTGAATCTAGCGCCATATGTGTATATATTTATAATACTCGATTACGCACACGTGACATGATAAAGCACTCACCCCCACCCTGTAAAGAATGCAGTCTTTTGCACTCCATTACAAACAGTCCTAAATAAAGCTTAGAAGCAGTAGCGGGAGAGAAATTTGTATTCAATATTTTGCATGTGCCATGTTACTGCACAATAAGGCGGGCAAAGCTCCCCCTCCTCTACAAACACCCTTTTGTGCTCCTTTCCCTCTGACAGTTATACAAACATGAGTCTCATTCTCTGTTTGGAGAGGGGGGCACACAATACGTGTCTATTATATTATGAGTGAGAAAGAAAAGATTGGGACGAAGCCATTTTGTCCATCCAACACACACAGGACTCACGTATTGTGTCTGCTCAATCCAACTATTAATGGCATTATTGTGTCTGAGATCCTATTCATGTCTCTCCCCATTTCCCCCATCCCCCTTTCTTTTCCCTTCGCTGCCTTTCCGAACCCCCCTCTTCTCCTTTTCTTGGTTCCTTGTGGCTC
>NC_069500.1:769524688-769582188 GCF_027579735.1 Bombina bombina | reverse complement strand
TGCCGACAGCATACGCTGTTGGCATTTATCATTGCACCAGCAGTTCCTGTGAACTGCTGGTGCAATGCAGCCCCCTGCAGATTCGCAGCCAATCTGCCGCTAGCAGGGGGTGTCAATCAACCCGATCGTATTCGATAGGGTTGATTTCTGTCCGCCTCCTCAGAGCAGGCAGACAGGTTATGGAGCAGCGGTCTTTAGACCACTGCTTCATAATTTCTGTTTTCGGCGAGCCAAAACACGGGGCATCCAGTTCCGTACAGAGCTTGATAAATTGACCCCTATATGTATCAAGCAGTAGATTAGTATGATAAACATGCACTATGCACACTCTATATATAAATATCATACAAATATATATAATATTCAACACATATGCATTGCTAAATTCCTAATTATTTTTATTTATTATTGATGCAAAATTCAGTGACTCCACCTAGATTCTATTGCTTTTATAATATATTCAAAATTACCATTGTGTACTTTCTTGATAAAGGCAAAAACTTAAACATAATGGGGTCGATCCGATATAAAGCGTCGCCCGCAAAAGCTGGCGACGCCAATATTTGCGCGGATTTGGTATCACATATACGGCGTAACCTAGAAGTTACGCCCGTATATTTCTGCCGTCGCCCGCAGTTTTTTGGGCCATAGGCAGGTATACCAAATCCGCGCAGTTTGGTATCCAATATGCAGCGTAAGGACTTACGTGGCGAAAATGGAGAAAACTTACTCCATTTTCACCTCGCCACAAAAAGCAGCCGTAAGAAGCCTTACGCTGACTATTGGAGCCCCGTAACTCCCTAAACTAACTAGAAAATAAACCTAACACCTAACGCATGCGCAATGTCTATCTCCCTGTCAACCGCGATCTGCTAAAATAAACCTAACACCTAACGCATGCGCAATGTCTATCTCCCTGTCAACCGCGATCCCCCCCCCCCCCCGAAATCCCTAATAATGTTATTACCCCCTAAACCGCCGCTCCCGGACCCCGCCGCCATCTACATAAACTAACCCCCTACTGTGAGCCTCTAAAACCGCCGCCATCTACCTTATCTATCCCCTAATCTGACCCCTTACACCGCCGCCACCTATATAAAAATTATTAACCCCTAATGTAAGCCCCTTACACCGCCGCCATCTCTATTAAAATGATTAACCCCTAATTTAATCTACCTACCCCGCCGCCAGCTATATTATCTATATTAACCCTAAGTATATTATAGTTAATATAGGTATTACATTATATATATTAACTATATTAACCCCAATTATATTAGGGTTAATATAGTTAATATAGTTACTATAGTATTTATATTAACTATATTAACTCTATCTAACCCTAACTAAATTCAGATTAAATTAATCTAATTCATTTATAAACTAAAATATTCCTATTTAAATCTAAATACTAACCTATAAAATAAACCCTAAGATAGCTACAATATAATTAATAATTACATTGTAGCTATGTTAGGGTTAATATTTATTTTACAGGTAAATTGTTAATTATTTTAACTAGGTATAATAGATATTAAATAGTTATTAACTATTTAATATCTACCTAGTTAAAATAATTACCCAATTATCTGTAAAATAAATCCTAACCTAAGTTACAAATACACCTACACTATCAATAAATTTAATAAACTACTAACATCTATCTAAAAATACAATTAAATTAACTAAACTAAATTACAAAAAAAAACAAACACTAAATTACAAAAAATAAAAAAAAGATTACAAGATATTTAAGCTAATTACACCTATTCTAAGCCCCCTAATAAAATAATAAACCCCCAAAATAAAAAAAATTCCCTGCCCTATTCTAAATTTAACAAATTTCAAAGCTCTTTACCTTACCAGCCCTTAAAAGGGCCTTTTGTGGGGCATGCCCCAAAGAATTCAGCTCTTTTGCATACAACAAATACAATACCCCCCCCCCATTACAACCCACCACCCACATACCCCTATTCTAAACCCACCCAAACCCCCCTTAAAAAAGCCTAACACTACCCCCCTGAAGATCTCCCTACCTTGTCTTCACCACACCGGGCCGAACTCCTGATCCGATCCGGGCGATGTCTTCCTCCAAGCGGCAAAGAAGAATTCTTCCTCCGGCGACGTCTTCCTCCAAGCGGCAAAGAAGAATTCTTCCTCCGGCGACGTCTTCCTCCAAGCGGCAGCAAAGTCTTCATTCTTCCGGCGGAATCTTCAATCTTCTTTCTTCGCTCCGCCGCCGCGGAGCATCCATCCCGGCCGACTGCTGAACTTGGAATGAGGTACCTTTAAATGACGTCATCCAAGATGGCGTCCGCCGAATTCCGATTGGCTGATAGGATTCTATCAGCCAATCGGAATTAAGTTAAAAAAAATCTGATTGGCTGATTGAATCAGCCAATCAGATTCAAGTTCAATCCGATTGGCTGATCCAATCAGCCAATCAGATTGAGCTCGCATTCTATTGGCTGATCGGAACAGCCAATAGAATGCGAGCTCAATCTGATTGGCTGATTGGATCAGCCAATCGGATTGAACTTGAATCTGATTGGCTGATTCAATCAGCCAATCAGATTTTTTTAACTTAATTCCGATTGGCTGATAGAATCCTATCAGCCAATCGGAATTCGGCGGACGCCATCTTGGATGACGTCATTTAAAGGTACCTCATTCCAAGTTCAGCAGTCGGCCGGGATGGATGCTCCGCGGCGGCGGAGCGAAGAAAGAAGATTGAAGATTCCGCCGGAAGAATGAAGACTTTGCTGCCGCTTGGAGGAAGACGTCGCTGGAGGAAGAATTCTTCTTTGCCGCTTGGAGGAAGACGTCGCCGGAGGAAGAATTCTTCTTTGCCGCTTGGAGGAAGACATCGCCCGGATCGGATCAGGAGTTCGGCCCGGTGTGGTGAAGACAAGGTAGGGAGATCTTCAGGGGGGTAGTGTTAGGCTTTTTTAAGGGGGGTTTGGGTGGGTTTAGAATAGGGGTATGTGGGTGGTGGGTTGTAATGGGGGGGGGTATTGTATTTGTTGTATGCAAAAGAGCTGAATTCTTTGGGGCATGCCCCACAAAAGGCCCTTTTAAGGGCTGGTAAGGTAAAGAGCTTTGAAATTTGTTAAATTTAGAATAGGGCAGGGAATTTTTTTTATTTTGGGGGTTTATTATTTTATTAGGGGGCTTAGAATAGGTGTAATTAGCTTAAATATCTTGTAATCTTTTTTTTATTTTTTGTAATTTAGTGTGTTTTTTTTTTTGTAATTTAGTTTAGTTAATTTAATTGTATTTTTAGATAGATGTTAGTAGTTTATTAAATTTATTGATAGTGTAGGTGTATTTGTAACTTAGGTTAGGATTTATTTTACAGGTAATTGGGTAATTATTTTAACTAGGTAGATATTAAATAGTTAATAACTATTTAATATCTATTATACCTAGTTAAAATAATTAACAATTTACCTGTAAAATAAATATTAACCCTAACATAGCTACAATGTAATTATTAATTATATTGTAGCTATCTTAGGGTTTATTTTATAGGTAAGTATTTAGATTTAAATAGGAATATTTTAGTTTATAAATGAATTAGATTAATTTAATCTAAATTTAGTTAGGGTTAGATAGAGTTAATATAGTTAATATAAATACTATAGTAACTATATTAACTATATTAACCCTAATATAATTAGGGTTAATATAGTTAATATATAATGTAATACCTATATTAACTATAATATACTTAGGGTTAATATAGATAACATAGCTGGCGGCGGGGTAGGTAGATTAAATTAGGGGTTAATCATTTTAATAGAGATGGCGGCGGTGTTAGGGGCTCACTTTAGGGGGTTATAGATATAATATAGCTGGCGGCGGGGTACGGGAGCGGCGGTTTAGGGGTTAATAGCTTTTTTATTGTTAGGCTAGTGAGGGGGGATAGCGGATAGAGGGTTAGACAGTGCGGGCTATGTTAGGGAGGCGTGTTAGACAGTGCGGGCTATGTTAGGGAGGCGTGTTAGACAGTGCGGGTGTTTTAAACTTTAGTCAGGTTTTATAGGCGCCGGCAGATTCTAACGTGGCGCAAGTCACTGGCGACGCCAGAAATTTGTACTTACGCAGATTTCTGGACATCGCTGGTTTGTGAGACTTACGGCACGTTAGCATCTGACGGCGACCTATATGGGATGGCTCGAGTTGCGAGCTGAAACTGCGGGCGACGCCGGTTCCCTCGCTTGCGCCGCAAACTGCGATCGATATCGGATCGCGCCCAATATATGATTTTCTAAAGAAAGCTGCTATTTGTGAAAAATAGTTACCAAAAAAACAAAAGAAGCTATATTTTGCTGAGAAAAGTACAGGTTATACATACACAAGTCATTACAGATATATATATATATAAAAAAAATCCCTAATGTTTGGGAAATAATTTATATCATGCCTACAAAAGTGCTGGAATTGAATGCATGTGTACAGAACTTCTGCCATGATATTATTTACCCTTATTTTTTCATCACAGTAAAATCCTTTTAAAACTCTAATAATGTTACTAATTTAATGACATCAAATATAGAAGACAGAACTGAAATGTATTTGCTTTAGCTTTCTAAAGTTAAAGGACAATGAAACATACTTGAATTGCATAATCAACAACCGCAAATTAAAAAGTTTCAATATCATTTGTATCCCGACGACACTCAAATCTACATCTCTGCTTCAGACCTATCTCCTTCCTTGCTAACCCTTGTCACTAACTGTCTTTCTCACATCTCTTCAAGGATGTCCTCTCACTACCATAAAGGTACATAAAACAGGTTGAGATCTGTGCATATCCTAAAAGGGTTTATTGATTAAAATAGTTTGCAGAAAAAATTGTTTAAAAATTGCTGGCAAGTATTTTAAAATAATTTTAAAAAATAAGCAAAATTAATTACATAGCTAAGCTGCCTGGAGCAGCCAACTCCACCCCCCCCCATCAGTGTTTAGACACAGGCATTGTTTTTCAACTGAGTTCACACCAGCAGATAATTCCTATGCATTTTTGTATTTTACCAAAGCAACAATAACTATAGATACAGCCATAGAAGGAATTGTGTGGGGGGAGTTAGAGCTTTACAATTCAGAAACTAAAAAGAAAGAGTTAATGGCGAGGCACTGCAGTATAAATTTTCAGGTAAAGTGATTAAAGTACATATTATTATATTTTGTCTCTATCCCAACTTGTTTTATGTCCCTTTAAGCTAAATCTCTCCAAAACTGAGCTCCTTATTTCCCCCCCCCTTCTTCTAAAATCTCCACCCCCATCTCTCTATAACTGTTGACAACTCCATCATTACTCCTACCCCGCTTGCTTGATGTCTTGGGGTCACACTTGACTCAGATCTTTCTTTCACTCCTCACATTCTGGCCTTGGCTAAATCCTGCAGCTTCCATCTTAAAAACATCTCTAAAATTAGACATTTCCTTACACAAGACACAACTACGATTTTAATCCACTCCCTCATGCTTTCCCACCTTGACTTCTGCAACTCTGTCCTCTCTGGTCTTCCTAGCTGCTGCCTAGCTCCTTTACAATCCATAATGAATGCCTCTGCCAGGCTCATCTTCCTTACACGTCACTCTTCATCTGCTGCCCCTCTCTGCCAATCCCTTCACTGGCTTCCTCTTTTCTCTAGGATTAAACACAACATTCTCACTTTGACATACAAAGCCCTCAACTGCACTGCTCCCCTCTATATCTCAGACCTTGTCTCCAGATACTCTACTTCCCGTCCCCTTCGCTCTGCTCATGACCTCCTACTCTACTCCTCTCTTGTTACCTACCTCACACTCATATTTACATGACTTCTCCAGACTGGCTCCCATCTTATGGAACTCTCTGCCTCGCTCCACAATACTCTCCCCTAGATATGAAAGCTCCTCCTCTGTTATCCGCCATAAACCCCCTTAGAATGTAAGCCTAAGAGTCCAACTGCTTGCAGATCACCTTTCCAAGAGCTGACTACAACAGTGTGACTCTAGGCAAGGCCCTCTACCCATTTGATCCCTATAAATTCTACCTTGTATCCCACCTATGTTTATAGCGCTGAGGAATCTGTTGGCTCTCTACAAATAACCGATAATAAAAATAATAAAAAAAGACAATGCAATAGCACTTATTTTAAATGAGCACTAGATTTTTTTCATATATGTATATAAACTGATGTCTTGCACATGCTCAGTAGGGGCTGCTGCCTAAGAATGTGCACAATTTCATAATAGAAATAAAATGGAAAGTATCTTGAAACTGCATTTTCTATCATAATCATAAAAGTTCAATAACATATTAATGTTATATGTTTTCAGACATTAAAAGGATACCTAGGCTTTGTATTGTCTGGTCCTGTTTTATTATTTGTGATATTCTAAATATAAAGAAGGAGTGAGTAACTGATAAAACTAAATTTTACATATTTATATGTAATAAATAAAGTATTATAAATCAGAAAAAAAAAAATATTTCTTTATTTAAAAAGAAATGCATCTGACACTTCTCAGTTATGCCATAATCAAAGATGAAATGAAAGATGGAATTTATTGACAACTGCAATTGTGTTTTTTTACTTTTAGAAATAAAATATTCCTAAACATTGCCTGCAAATGTATGAGTTTGTTCAGATTTGGAGACCTTCAGAAAAGTGGCATAATAAAGAATTATAATGTGTTAGTAATTCATATAAGGATTCCGTGTATCTATTCTTTAAACATTGAAAAATGTAATATATTTTAATAGATCATTTAAGACAAATAAACTGATTAAAAATAAGCATATTACGTCTAACAAGGCAATAAACTGTTTGGTATTTGCAATTAATTAAAAAAGATACTATTTTATTAGCTGCTATACTGCTGCACCTTACATAAAGAAGTATGTGATAGAACTTTAATGAAGATAAACTGGAAGGAATAAATTATGGTGTAGGAACCTACTTTGAGGATGTTTTGTAAAGTCTACCCAAGAGAATAAGCAGAAAAGATATTTTTGTTTTTATATGCTTTATTTATAGAAAATATTATCAATGATTCATATTTTTTGTCTCTATACATTTTAGATCAACAATTGTTTCCTTACACAGACAGAAACTAAATACTGGTACAAAACCAGACATCCCAACCTACAAAAACTCATTTCAGGGAGGTGGCTTCTCCCGCTACTGCGCCACCCCCCTCCCAGTTATAAATTGGACACCTTGAAACCCTAAATAAGATAGAGACTTAGTAAAATGGCTTCCCACTAAAGTCACATTAAAAAAAGTAGCTTTATAGCACAACCACATACAACAAACCTACTTTCCAGTGTTTGTACACTTGTTGAATGCTCAAATATTTTAGAATACGAAGTTTAATTACGTGTAGTAAATAAGGTATTTGTGTTTTATTTTATTAAAATCAATGGGGGCTTTTTGGTTACTGATGCATGATTTGGGGGTTCTATAACGTCCCAGCGTCTAAAGGCATTCCTTAAAGAAATACTTTTCCGGATTTGGGCCACATTGGATCATGGTACTTGGAGTTTCAGGGAGATTGCACTCCATTTGCTGGCATCAGGGAGACGCTATTACAATCAGGGAGACTTGGGATGTCTGCAAAACACTTTTTCCAAAATACTTAGGACTGGAAAGAGTTTGCATTTCAGAATAGTTTGGATTCCAAAATAGTATAAATGCATCTGTAAAATGGTACAGCTTAGAGAGGGGTGGGACAAAAGGTTCCATTTATGAAGCAGCAATTGCTTCTTCAGAGTACCATCATTTCAGGCGAGCCTGAAACGGAAGTTAAGAAGAAGCACTGCTTAACCTCTCTGCCACCTTTTAGGTGTTGGATTGAACTCATTCCGATACGATCGGGATGATTCAGACATAAAGAGCACAACAAATCCAGACTGGTTCCATCCATTAGATAAAACAAAGTGGGTCTTTATTAATCCAATGTTAAAATTGACATAAAAAAGCACAGCGTATGAAGCAAAAACCAGGTGCAAACACTATCCACTAAAACAACACATAGAAAAGCTACGACTGAGGGGCCGTATGACATCATTAATGTGTTTTGGTATAGTGTTTGCACCTGGTTTTTGCTTCACACGCTGTACTTTTGTCTGGATTATACCCATCAGAGGTTTCCATAAGGCTCTCCTTTAGTGTGGGAGGCACTTCAGCGATTACTGTGTTCTGGAGGAGGAGCTTGGACTCTGCAGCTGTGGGACTGTTTGTTTGGAGCTAAGGTTTGGTTTTCAAACATGCCCGTTCATTTAAACCGTGAGTGTTATGATACATCCAGTATTTGATACTTACTTGCTTTAAATGGTTATCAATCGTGAAAGGATGTGAATGATTTGTGACGTATACACTCCGAATATCTATTGGTGACGTTCGACTAAGTAGCTGTCCTCCACAGTGAAGGGAATACATTTTGTGGCTTTCGATCGGGATGATTGACAGCCCATACTAGTGGTCGATCGGTCGCCAGTGAGCAGGGTGCAGCATTGCACAAGCATTTCTATGCTGTCGGCATTTAGCGATGTCGAGCGGACACGATCTGCTCGACATATGATAAATCTACCCCAAAGTCTAAACAATAATATATTATGCCATTTAGACAATATTTACATCCCTGTACATGCACAGCTTATTCATGCAACCTAAAGATAGTTTAATGTAATTGTGAATACTTTTGTATACAAAGTACTATCAGAAACATAGTAGAGATCTGTAATCTGGTATTAATTGTTGGTTTAAATAAATATAAACTAGCATTTGCATGTTAGAAGAGAGAGAATGAATTCATTCTGAAACAATGGAAACTTCTTTCAAATGAGATACCTCAGTTTGCATCCCTGAAATGTCACTTTAAAGATGGTCACATTTGAAAGTACAGTAAATGGCAGTTTGCTATAATAGTTCTTTAGTAACACTGAGCATATTACTCTGAGCACCCTGGTAATTTTTTTTATATATTATGGCATAAACATGGTTGACAATTTCCCAACATGATCCTGGATTTTCCTAAAATCCCTTTACAGGAAATCCCTTTAGGTCTCCTAAACATCATAAACAAATCAATGGGTATAGTCCCCTTTGGAAAACAGATTGTCTTCTTCATTACAACACAAAATTTGATATGCTCAGCACATGTATACATTATCCTGTGTCCAGTTCTGATGGGAAGAAAGTCCATATATACCCTTTGGTAATCTTGTTTTAGTCTTGCTTTTTATTAAAAATCAGTTCTAACAGCTTGAGGACTACAAATCCCATCATGCAGCAGGAGTAAGATCAGCATCTGGCAAATAGCCAATCTAAAAAGGAATTTGCAGAAAATGCCTTTGAGCACACTCGTGCACGCATACACACACGCGTATAAGCTAGCTGACACAAGCACATGCATATATACACACAAACATACATGAATACACACAAATTAGGTAGCTGACATACACACACACACACGAGCTAGTGGTTCAGTCTGTATTGGTTTTTATAAAGTTATTTTTAAAAAAACAAACCTACTTTGTGTAAAAAAATTAATAAAAATTAAACACTGGGGTATATTTAACATAGTGCGAGCAGACATAATACGAAGTAGCGTATCATATCTGCTGCACATCGATAAATGCTGACAGCATACAACAGCATTCTTACAACAGCAGCCAATCGTCCGCTAGCAGGGGGTGTCGATCAACCCGATCGTATTTGATCGAGTTGATTTCTGTCGGCGGCATCAGAGGCAGCGGACAACTTATGTCCGCTGCTTTATAACTTCAGTTTCCGGCGAGCCTGAAGGCTCGCTGGGAACAAGGGGCATCAAGTTCCATACGGAGCTTTATAAATCATCCCCATTGACTCAATGGGGGGTAGTTATCAAGCCGTCTACTTTTCTGACTTCGCCGGCCCAATACGCCCGCCTAAGCTCGCCTACCTTCGCCGCCGCGGACCTTGAATACGTTCGCCTAAGTTATCAAAAAAAGCTGTCAAAAAGCCGCGGGGTGATGAGCAGCGGACTGTGAGAGTTATCACTCATCCGATCTCGCTGCCCTTCGGCTTTTTCCCAGCTTTATTGCTAGCCTGTCATTAAGCACCCACACTAAACTACACTGTTCTATCCCTATACCGGCGCCCCCGGAGCCCCCCGCAACTCAATAAAGTTACTAACCCCTAAACCGCCGCTCCTAGACCCTGCCGCAACTCTTATAAATGTATTAACCCCTAAACCGCCGCTCCTAGACCCTGCCGCAACTCTTATAAATGTATTAACTCCTAAACCGCCGCTCCCGGACACCGCTACCACCTACAGTATACCTAGTAACCCCTATCCTGCCCCCCTACACCGTCGCCCTCTATAATAAAATTATTAACCCCTATCCTGCTGATCCCGCACCTCGCCGCAACTAAATAAATAGTTTAAACCCTAAATCGCCGCTCCCTGAACCCGCCGCAACCTATATTAAACCTATTAACCCCTATCCCTCCCTACAACGTCGTCACCTATAATAAATTTATTAACCCCTATCCTGCCCCCCCTACACCGTCGTCACCTATAATAAATTTATTAACCCCTATCCTGCCCCCCACTACACCGCCGCCACTGTAATAAAATTATTAACCCCTAAACCTAAGTCTAACCCTAACCCTAACGCCCCCTAACTTAAATATTAATTAAATAAATCTAAATAATATTTCTATTATTAACTAAATTAATCCTATTTAAAACTAAATACTTACCTTTAAAATAAACCCTAATATCTACAATATAAATAATAATTATATTGTAGCTATTTTAGGATTTATTTTTATTTTACAGGCAACTTTCAATTTATTTTAACTAGGTACAATAGCTATTAAATAGTTATTAACTATTTAATAGCTTACCTAGCTAAAATAAACTGAAATTTACCTGTAAAATAAATCCTAACCTAAGTTATAATTACACCTAACACTACACTATACTTTAATAAATTATTCCTATTTAAAACTAAATACTTACCTGTAAAATAAACCCTAAGATAGCTACAATATAAATAATAATTATATTGTAGCTATCTTAGGATTTATATTTATTTTAAAGGTAATTTTGTATTTATTTTAGCTAGGTAGAATAGTTATTAAATAGTTATTAACTATTTAATAACTACCTAGCTAAAAGAAATACAAAATAACCTGTAAAATAAATCCTAACCTAAGTTACAATTAAACCTAATACTACACTATCATTAAATTAATTAAATAAACTACCTACAAATAACTACAATTAAATACAATTACATAAACTAACTAAAGTACAACAAATAAAAAAAGCTAAGTTACAAAAAATAAAAAAATAAGTTACAAACATTTTAAAAATATTACAACAATTTTAAGCTAATTACACCTAATCTAAGCCCCCTAATAAAATAACAAACCCCCCCAAAATAAAAAAATGCCCTACCCTATTCTAAATTAAATAAAGTTCAAAGCTCTTTTACCTTACCAGCCCTTAAAAGGGCCATTTGTGGGGGCATGCTTGTAAAAGAAAAATACAACCCCCCCCAACATTAAAACCCACCACCCATATACCCCTAATCTTACCCAAACCCCCCTTACAAAAACCTAACACTAATCCCCTGAAGATCATCCTACCTTTAGTCGTCTTCACTCAGCCGAGCAGCGATGGAACCGAAGTGGACATCCGGAGCGGAAGAAGTTAATCCTCCAAGCGGCGCTGAAGAAATCTTCCATCCGATGAAGACATCATCCAGGCGGCGATGAAGAAGTCTTCGATCCGGGCGATGTCATCTTCCAAGCCGGGTCTTGAATCTTCCTCCCGCCGACGCGGAACCTCCTTCTTCACCGACGGACTACGACGAATGAAGGCTCCTTTAAGGGACGTCATCCAAGATGGCGTCCCCTCAATTCCGATTGGCTGATAGGATTCTATCAGCCAATCGGAATTAAGATAGGAAAAATCTGATTGGAACAGCCAATAGAATGTGAGCTCAATCTGATTGGCTGATTCCATCAGCCAATCAGATTTTTCCTATCTTAATTCCGATTGGCTGATAGAATCCTATCAGCCAAATGGAATTGAGGGGACGCCATCTTGGATGACGTCCCTTATGGATCCGCCGCCTTCAGGGGTGGCGGTTTGAAAACCAGGTACGCTGGGCCGTAAAAGTGCAGAGCGTACCTGCTAGTCATTTGATAACTAGCAAAAGTAGTGAGAATGTGCCGCACTTGTGTGCGGAACATCTGGAGTGACGTAAGAATTGATCTGTGTCGGACTGAGTCCGGCGGATCGAAGCTTACGTCACTAAATTCTACTTTAGCCGGTCTCGAGCCTTTGATAACTAAGGCGAATCAGCCTTGCCACAAATACGCTGCAGAATTCCAGCGTATTTGAGGTTGACGGCTTGATAACTACCCCCCAATGGCTTCAGAGACTATATTAATGTTTTTTTTAAACAGTGATAATTATAACTGCACAGTGTGCACACCAAATTTTCTCATTAGCAATATTTGCATTTTCAAAAAAATATTTTTCAAAACCCATTACAATGATATCTATAATATTCTATATTGAGCAAAACGCCTGCACAAAAACATAATTTATGCTTACCTGATAAATTTATTTCTCTTGTAGTGTATCCAGTCCACGGATCATCCATTACTTATGGGATATTAACTCCTCCCCAACAGGAAGTGCAAGAGGATTCACCCAGCAGAGCTGCTATATAGCTCCTCCCCTAACTGCCATTACCAGTCATTCGACCGAAAACATGCAGAGAAAGGAAAACCATAGGGTACAGTGGTGACTGTAGTTTAATGGAAAAATTACCTGCCTTAAAGTGACAGGGCGGGCCGTGGACTGGATACACTACAAGAGAAATAAATTTATCAGGTAAGCATAAATTATGTTTTCTCTTGTTAAGTGTATCCAGTCCACGGATCATCCATTACTTATGGGATACCAATACCAAAGCTAAAGTACACGGATGACGGGAGGGACAGGCAGGCTCTTTATACGGAAGGAACCACTGCCTGAAGAACCTTTCTCCCAAAAACAGCCTCCGAAGAAGCAAAAGTGTCAAATTTGTAAAATTTGGAAAAAGTATGAAGAGAAGACCAAGTTGCAGCCTTGCAAATCTGTTCAACAGAAGCCTCATTCTTAAAGGCCCAAGTGGAAGCCACAGCTCTAGTAGAATGTGCTGTAATTCTTTCAGGAGGCTGCTGTCCAGCAGTCTCATAGGCTAACCGTATTATGCTACGAAGCCAAAAGGAGAGAGAGGTAGCCGAAGCTTTTTGACCTCTCCTCTGACCAGAATAAACGACAAACAGGGAAGACGTTTGTCGAAAATCCTTAGTTGCCTGTAGATAAAATTTCAGGGCACGGACTACATCTAGATTGTGTAGCAGACTTTCCTTTTTCAAAGAAGGATTAGGACACAAAGATGGAACCACAATCTCTTGATTGATATTCCTGTTAGTGACCACCTTAGGTAGGAACCCAGGTTTAGTACGCAGAACTACCTTGTCTGAATGAAAAATCAGATAAGGAGAATCACAATGTAAGGCAGATAACTCAGAGATTCTTCGAGCCGAGGAAATCGCCATTAAAAACAGAACTTTCCAAGATAACAACTTGATATCAATGGAATGAAGGGGTTCAAACGGAACCCCCTGTAAACCATTAAGAACTAAGTTCAAACTCCATGGTGGAGCAACAGTTTTAAACACAGGCTTGATCCGAGCTAAAGCCTGACAAAAAGCTTGAACGTCCGGAACTTCTGACAGACGTTTGTGTAAAAGAATGGACAGAGCTGAAATCTGTCCCTTTAAGGAACTAGCGGATAAACCCTTTTCTAAACCTTCTTGTAGAAAAGACAATATCCTCGGAATCCTAACCTTACTCCATGAGTAACTCTTGGATTCGCACCAATATAAGTATTTGCGCCATATCTTATGGTAAATCTTTCTGGTAACAGGCTTCCTAGCCTGTATTAAGGTATCAATAACTGACTCAGAAAAACCACGTTTTGATAAAATCAAGCGTTCAATTTCCAAGCAGTCAGCTTCAGAGAAATTAGATTTTGATGTTTGAAGGGACCCTGGAACAGAAGGTCCTGTTTCAGAGGTAGCGACCAAGGTGGACAGGATGACATGTCCACTAGATCTGCATACCAAGTCCTGCGTGGCCATGCAGGCGCTATTAGAATCACTGATGCTCTCTCCTGTTTGATTCTGGCAATCAATCGAGGAAGCATCGGGAAGGGTGGAAACACATAAGCCATCCCGAAGGTCCAAGGTGCTGTCAAAGCATCTATCAGAACCGCTCCCGGATCCCTGGATCTGGACCCGTAACGAGGAAGCTTGGCGTTCTGTCGAGACGCCATGAGATCTATCTCTGGTTTGCCCCAACGTCGAAGTATTTGGGCAAAGACCTCCGGATGAAGTTCCCACTCCCCCGGATGAAAAGTCTGACGACTTAAGAAATCCGCCTCCCAGTTCTCCACTCCCGGGATGTGGATTGCTGACAGGTGGCAAGAGTGAGACTCTGCCCAGCAAATTATCTTTGATACTTCCATCATTGCTAGGGAGCTTCTTGTCCCTCCCTGATGGTTGATGTAAGCTACAGTCGTGATGTTGTCCGACTGAAACCTGATGAACCCCCGAGTTGTTAACTGGGGCCAAGCCAGAAGGGCATTGAGAACTGCTCTCAATTCCAGAATGTTTATTGGTAGGAGACTCTCCTCCTGATTCCATTGTCCCTGAGCCTTCAGAGAATTCCAGACAGCGCCCCAACCTAGTAGGCTGGCGTCTGTTGTTACAATTGTCCAGTCCGGCCTGCTGAATGGCATCCCCCTGGACAGATGTGGCCGAGAAAGCCACCATAGAAGAGAATTTCTGGTCTCTTGATCCAGATTCAGAGTAGGGGACAAGTCTGAGTAATCCCCATTCCACTGACTTTGCACGCCTACATCTACATCAATTGTGTATGCTAAGGGTACTATGTCCATTGCTGCTACCATTAAGCCGATCACCTCCATGCATTGAGCTACTGACGGGTGTTGAATGGAATGAAGGACACGGCATGCATTTTGAAGCTTTGTTAACCTGTCTTCTGTCAGGTAAATCTTCATTTCTACATAATCTATAAGAGTCCCCAAGAAGGGAACTCTTGTGAGTGGAAAGAGAGAACTCTTCTTTTCGTTCACCTTCCATCCATGCGACCTTAGAAATGCCAGTACTAACTCTGTATGAGACTTGGCAGTTTGAAAGCTTGAAGCTTGTATCAGAATGTCGTCTAGGTACGGAGCTACCGCAATTCCTCGCGGTCTTAGTACCGCCAGAAGAGCACCCAGAACCTTTGTGAAGATTCTCGGAGCCGTAGCCAATCCGAATGGAAGAGCTACAAACTGGTAATGCCTGTCTAGAAAGGCAAACCTTAGATACCGGTAAAGATCTTTGTGAATCGGTATGTGAAGGTAAGCATCCTTTAAATCCACTGTGGTCATGTACTGACCCTTTTGGATCATGGGTAAAATTGTCCGAATAGTTTCCATTTTGAACGATGGAACTCTTAGGAATTTGTTTAGGATCTTTAAATCCAAGATTGGCCTGAAAGTTCCCTCTTTTTTGGGAACCACAAACAGATTTGAGTAAAACCCTTGTCCTTGTTCCGACCGCGGAACCGGATGGATCACTCCCATTAATAAAAGATCTTGTACGCAGCGTAGAAACGCCTCTTTCTTTATTTGGTTTGTTGACAACCTTGACAGATGAAATCTCCCTCTTGGGGGAGAGAATTTGAAGTCTAGAAGGTATCCCTGAGATATGATCTCTAACGCCCAGGGATCCTGGACATCTCTTGCCCAAGCCTGGGCGAAGAGAGAAAGTCTGCCCCCCACTAGATCCGTTCCCGGATCGGGGGCCCTCGATTCATGCTGTCTTAGGGGCAGCAGCAGGTTTCCTGGCCTGCTTGCCCTTGTTCCAGGACTGGTTAGGTCTCCAGCCTTGTCTGTAGCGAGCAACAGCTCCTTCCTGTTTTGGTGCAGAGGAAGTTGATGCTGCTCCTGCTTTGAAATTACGAAAGGAACGAAAATTAGACTGTCTAGCCTTAGGTTTGGCTCTGTCTTGAGGCAGGGCATGGCCTTTACCTCCTGTAATGTCAGCGATAATTTCTTTCAACCCGGGCCCGAATAAGGTCTGCCCTTTGAAAGGTATATTAAGCAATTTAGATTTAGAAGTAACGTCAGCTGACCAGGATTTTAGCCACAGTGCTCTGCGTGCCTGAATGGCGAATCCGGAATTCTTAGCCGTAAGTTTAGTTAAATGTACTACGGCATCTGAAATAAATGAGTTAGCTAACTTAAGGGCTTTAAGCTTGTGTGTAATCTCATCTAATGGAGCTGATTCAAGTGTCTCTTCCAGAGACTCAAACCAAAATGCTGCTGCAGCCGTGACAGGCGCAATGCATGCAAGAGATTGCAATATAAAACCTTGTTGAACAAACATTTTCTTAAGGTAACCCTCTAACTTTTTATCCATTGGATCTGAAAAGGCACAGCTATCCTCCACCGGGATAGTGGTACGCTTAGCTAAAGTAGAAACTGCTCCCGCCACCTTAGGGACCGTTTGCCATAAGTCCCGTGTGGTGGCGTCTATTGGAAACATCTTTCTAAATATCGGAGGGGGTGAGAACGGCACACCGGGTCTATCCCACTCCTTAGTAACAATTTCAGTAAGTCTCTTAGGTATAGGAAAAACGTCAGTACTCGCCGGTACCGCAAAATATTTATCCAACCTACACATTTTCTCTGGTATTGCAACTGTGTTACAATCATTCAGAGCCGCTAACACCTCCCCTAGTAATACACGGAGGTTTTCCAGCTTAAATTTAAAATATCTGAATCCAGTTTGTTTGGATCAGAACCGTCACCCGCAGAATGAAGCTCTCCATCCTCATGTTCTGCAAATTGTGACGCAGTGTCTGACATGGCCCTAATATTATCAGCGCACTCTGTTCTCACCCCAGAGTGATCACGCTTACCTCTTAGTTCTGGTAATTTAGCCAAAACTTCAGTCATAACAGTAGCCATATCCTGTAATGTGATTTGTAATGGCCGCCCAGATGTACTCGGCGCTACAATATCACGCACCTCCCGAGCGGGAGATGCAGGTACTGACACGTGAGGCGAGTTAGTCGGCATAACTCTCCCCTCGTTGTTTGGTGAAATATGTTCAATTTGTACAGATTGACTTTTATTTAAAGTAGCATCAATACAGTTAGTACATAGATTTCTATTGGGCTCCACTTTGGCTTTAGCACATATAGCACAGATATCTTCCTCTGAATCAGACATGTTTAACACACTAGCAAATAAACTAGCAACTTGGAAATACTTTTCAAGTAATTTACTATAATATGAAAACGTACTGTGCCTATAAGAAGCACAGAAAAAGTTATGACAGTTGAAAATTAATAAACTGAAAAGTTATAGCATCAAATCTTTGTAAAAAACACAATTTTAGCAAAGGATTGCTCCCATTAGCAAAGGATAACTAACCCTGATAGCAGAAAAAAAAAATACAGAAATAAACGTTTTTTTATCACAGTCAACTACAATCTCACAGCTCTGCTGTGAGTGATTACCTCCCTCAAAACAAGTTTTGAAGACCCCTGAGTTCTGTAGAGATGAACCGGATCATGCAGGGAAGACAATAAACTTCTGACTGAATTTTTTGATGCGTAGCAAAAGCGCCAAAAAAGGCCCCTCACACATAACAGTGAGAGAGATCAGTAAACTGTCATAAATTAAATAAAACGACTGCCAAGTGGAAAAAAATAGTGCCCAAAACATTTTTTCACCCAGTACCTCAGAAAATTAAACGATTTTACATGCCAGCAAAAAACGTTTAACATTAATAAATTGAGTGTTATTAAAAAGCCTGTTGCTAGTCCCTGCAAATTAGGCTAAAGTTTTATGCATACAGTATAATTCCAGTGAAGTGCCATTCCCCAGAATACTGAAGTGTAAAATATACATACATGACAGCCTGATACCAGTTGCTGCTACTGCATTTAAGGCTGAGTTTACATTATATCGGTATGGCAGAATTTTCTCATCAATTCCATTGTCAGAAAATAATAAGCTGCTACATACCTCTTTGCAGATTAATCTGCCCGCTGTCCCCTGATCTGAAGTTTACCTCTCCTCAGATGGCCGAGAAACAGCAATATGATCTTAACTACTCCGGCTAAAATCATAGAAAAACTCAGGTAGATTCTTCTTCAAATTCTACCAGAGAAGGAATAACACACTCCGGTGCTATTATAAAATAACAAACTTTTGATTGAAGGTATGAAACTAAGTATAATCACCACAGTCCTCTCACACATCCTATCTATTCGTTGGGTGCAAGAGAATGACTGGGAATGGCAGTTAGGGGAGGAGCTATATAGCAGCTCTGCTGGGTGAATCCTCTTGCACTTCCTGTTGGGGAGGAGTTAATATCCCATAAGTAATGGATGATCCGTGGACTGGATACACTTAACAAGAGAAATATGTTATACAATTAATCAATTATTATTATTTATTATTAATAATAATAGTAATAAAACAATTCAGCAAGAACATTCCTGTTGGTTTTAACATACAGTAATATACTTTGCTTAAAATAGGCCAGAGACTAAGAGGTTAATAAAGAATACAAACCATACTACATTCAACAGTCAGCCCTGAGACTATTGGAAAGAACAGGGACAAGGAGAAAAATCTGTGCTCTCTGTATTAATCACAATATACAAAAGATACATAACAGGTACATTTATATTATGGGCCAATAATGTCATCCCTGTTCTGTTGACTTGACCTTCAATCTTTATTCTGGTTTGAATTATCCCATGAATGTCATTATTATGGTGCTTGTTAAATCTACTACATTAACTTGTAGCTTGGAGGCGAGGAGAAAAAAAGCTCATGTGATGTGATATAAACCTTTATAATAAATCAAAGTATTTTATAAAGCTCCTATGAAAATATGTTAATAGAGGACAAAAGGTTATATTTTAAGCTTGAGGATTCAAAAGTTTTTTTTGCTTTGTTTATTTTTGGAAGAAAGTGTTATTGATAAGTTGGATAAACTGATAGTGGAAGAGATAAGAATTAATAAGGTAACATACTTAAAGGGACACTAAACCCAATTTTTTTTCTTTAATGATTTAGATAGAGCATGGGATTTAAAGCAAATTTCTGATTTACCCCTATTATCAATTTTTCTTTGTTCTCTTGCTATCTTTATTTAAATAGCAGGAATATAAAGCTAAGGAGCCGGCCCTTTTTGTTTCAGAACCTGGGTTACGCTTGGTGGTGAGTGCCTGTGCCTTATACGTTAGATTGGCCAATAAGTAAATTGGCTTATTTGTTTACAACAACATACATTTATTTTGATTGTGTTTTAAATAGTATTTTTATTGACAGATTACAATAAATAAGGGGCTTTAAAAACATAATTTGGGCCTCAAACACAATCTATGGGCTGAAGCCTTTTCTGCTATTTTTCTGGTGGAAAAGACCATCTCAATTGCACGTCTAAAGCGCTATATTTACTATGGGCTTGCAAAGTTCTCGCAATCACAATCCATTTTCGACTGACTTTTCAACCCCTTTTCGTGGCCAGTTTTGACACCTCAAGGCACTCGGTAAAGCCTCAAAAGGGCATTTTGCACATCTTTTACAAATATTCTATTATCTTGCACATGTGCAAAACACTTTGAAATTACCACAGGATATATTTTCCAGGTGTATTAGCTTACATGGTTATTTATTTCATGTTCTATTCATCACTATTACAAAGGCTGTATACAGTGGAGAGCACACATTTACATATGTATAGTATCCTGTACAGCTAAGTGGATCTTGTCACTATATTATTGAACTCAGGTTCATGAAGGCGCTTTTCAGTTTGGAGTTCAATAAATCAGACACAAGCACTTTGAAATGCACTATCGTGAGTGTGTTAGTGTGCATGAAGGCGGGCCCCCTATAAAATACAGTCACAGATTCACAATCTCATTTGAACGCCTCCTAGGCAGATACAATGGCCCCTATTTAAGAAGGTCTGGCGGACCTGATCCGACAGTGCGGATCAAGTCCGCCAGACCTCACTGAATACGGAGAGCAATACGCTCTCCGTATTCAGCATTGCACCAGCAGCTCACAAGAGCTGCTGGTGCAACGCTGCCCCCTGCAGAATCGATCGGGTTGATTTCCGGCGATGTCTGTCCACCTGCTCAGAGCAGACGGACAGGTTATGGAGCAGCGGTCTTTGTGAACGCTGCTCCATAACTGCTGTTTCTGGCGAGTCTGAAGAACGGTACTTTAATAACAAGCATTAACAATTACTATTGTCAAAAACAACATTTGAGTGTGTTTAAAAGTGACAACATAGCACTAAAAGTGCCCACTATACCCATAATGTCAACATACAATTGTTCAATCCTGATTTAAAACACGGTTATTAAGATGCCTGTACTGTTAGTGATAACCACGACAATGCAAGTGTGACTTACAATTAAACATTAAATAAAAATATTAAAACACACCATTTGTAAATGTTGGGATCCTAAAGTGACTATAGAAGTATACCCATCATACCAATATATGTATGGCATTCATATGGTTAATCAGTAATGAGGATGGATTTAATAGGTTAATATCACACATGTAACACACATGAACAAGGGGGGTTATTGAATAGACCTTTACTGTAAAAACTCCTGTAGAGGTAAGAAAGGGTTATTGTATTAGTCAGTGTTACAGGTACGTAACACACGAGAATGCCTTTTCTGGAAATTTTCTGTTGAAAAAAACATTTGCGGCAGTGGGCTTTTAACAATTCATTTAAGCTTCTTGCGCACGTCAGGTAGCACTCGTATAAGTTAGAATATTGCGGCCACATTAACGTGTTCCCCCGATAGAAGTCAAAGGAACAGGCAAAGTGGGAAAACACCCTACTTGCATGCAAATCCGATCGCATATTCTCAAGTGCGCTAAGCCTACATGAAAATATGAAAATCTCACATTCCAATGTTCTTCAATAGAAGAATATTTTCTATTTATTCTTAAATACATATTTCTACATATATCTAATGGTATTTTGATACAATATATATCTATACCTCTATAAATAGATAATTATATATAGGTATAGAATAGATATTTACAGATATGTATAGGAATATCTATTTATAAATAAAACATGTGCTGAGAAATATGTGCAATAAATAGACAGTATAACACTTTAGTAAAAATGAATATTGCATAAATATACTTTAACATGTTTTCATCTACTTGACTACAAAGGGCTCAATGCACTTATATATGTCTATATATGTGTACATATGTATTTATGTGTTTATGTGTGTAATTGTATATATGTCTGTAAATACATAAATACACATATAAATACATAAATACATAAGTACGCACATATATACACACACACACACACACACACACACACATATATATATATATATGTATATACAGTATATATACACACATATACATAATTAGACATCTCATGTACATGTATTTATCTTTTTGTTAAATCTCTTTGCAGACTTTTTTTTCTAACACATAAGACCTCATATCTTTGAGCACGTATAACTTTTTTGTGCAATATTTTTTTAATATTTGTGTATTAGATAGTGTTATTATGAGCCTAACTGTACTATTAAATGTATTTTTGATGTGTTTTGTGACACATTTTTGCTTTGCAAAACAGTTAACCTAAGCTCTGAAGTCACACTATCCCTGCGCTCATTTAATTCAATTAAGCTCATACAATCGCGTTCACTTTCAACTTGTAAAATGAGTGCCACATCCGACACTCGTAAGATGCCACATTAAACCAGTTATTGCTCGCGTGTAACTGTTAGCGAGCTACTCGTGATCTGGCCCTAAATGTTTCAAACATATATTTTATTGTCCCACATTTAGAGTCAGTCCACCTTCCCAAAACAGCAACATTTATGATGAGACCACTGATTTCATTATGTGCAATCTCCTCTTTCATGTGAAGGGTATTGGGTGTATGTGTGTTGTATGCTGTTGTTAGGGGATAGGGGTACCTTTGAGACCACTATCCCTAATACAGTAAATACATTAGGTAGGTGATTGGAATAAAAATGCCAATCACTTACTAATGACAGGGGTGTGAGACAATATAATGGAAAGAGGGGGTTCCCCTCTTTTAAACTGGAGTCTGATACACCTTTGTGTTTTATGGGGGAGAATGGGGGCTTTAACAGTGCCCCCTTCCCCTCCTCAAATGCATTATGGCTGCCTACTTGGAGCAGGTGATCAACATTTCCGGTGATCATGTGCAACTTAAATGAGGGGTCACTTGTCCTTCAAAGGGGGAGGGGAGAATAGGGGCTCTGTTAGAGTCCCCCCTCAAGTTAAAGGTATATTCAAAACTGTTGCAGGTAATTGACATTTTTACAGTGATCACCTGCAACTTACACAGGCAAGAGTTTAAATGAGAGGGTCACTTGTCCCTCTAGCCCAAACAGGCTCTGTTAAAACCCCACCCCTCTCAGCTTAAACAGCCTTTTCAATGCTGCTGTAGGTAATTGCCGTTTTAACGGCGATCACCCGCAATTTACAGGGGCATGCTACCCCTCATTCAAATAAGGGGTCAGTTGTCTTTGTAAGTGGCCTGAGGGATTAGATATTGTCTTCCAAAGCCCTTTTTTCCAGCCCCCTGGCTAGCTGCCTCTCACTGCCAGATTCAGCAGTTAGCATTACCCCCTTGTGACATCACCACAACTGCTGGTGAGGACATCACAAGGCCTACAGGGAACAGACATTGATGGGGAAAGGATCTGCAGTCTCCTTTCCCAATCTGCAGTGCTGGAGTCCCCAAGATCCGGATCAGAAGGGGCACACCCTGGATGACGAACCTGTGTTCGTCATCCACACTGCAGAAGAGATGTGCATGACGAGGATGCCTCCTATCAAATCTCACAACCTATAAGTGAAATCTCATGATTATTTTATTATTGTTTTGCTAAATTGTTTTGCTAATTGAAACCACAACCCAATCAAATTGTTTGCGCTTACAGGGAGAGCAGGCCCCATCATTTTGTATCTCTATATATTTACACAAAAGCCTTGCTTATGTTATCTGTCACTGTAGACTAAAAGACCAATACTTAGGGCCTGATAAACAAAAACTCACCAGCATGGAGAGAAATCATTCAAAATCTTTGGAGGCCATTTTACCTGCATAGTATTATAAACAGTTCTCAAATGTGCCTTTCTAAAGTTATTTGAGGGACCTCCCAGTACAGATGAGATGATTTAGATAATCTCCCCAGAGCAAAGAGCTTTAGATCATCAGGCCAATATAAATTTAACATTGTAGAACCTCTCTGTCCCACATAATCTTGTTTACATATCTTTGCTATAACCAATAGTAAAAGGGACAGTCTACTCCAGAATGTGTATTGTTTAAAAAGATAGAGAATACCCTTTATTACCCATTCCCCAGTTTTGCATAACCAACACTGTTATATTAATATACTTTTTACCTCTACAATTACCTTGTATCTAAGCCTCTGCAGACTGCCCCCTTATTTTAGTTTTTTCGACAGACTTGCATTTTAGCCAATCAGTGATGACTCCTAGGTAACTCCATGGGAGTGAGCACAATGCTATCTATATGTCACACATGAACTAGCACTGTCTAGCTTTGCTGTCAAAATGCACTGAGATAAGAGGCGGCCTTCAAGGGCTTAGAAATTAGCATATGAGCCTATCTAGGTTTAGTTTTCAACAAAGAATACCAAGAGAACAAAGCAAATTTGATCATAAAACTAAATTGGAAAGTTGTTTAAAATTGCATTCCCTATCTGAATTATAAAAGTTTAATTTTGACTAGACTGTCCCTTTAAGTATTGAAGTTTTCTGCACAGGAGGGGATACGACTGGGAAAACTAGCTATGACAAAATAGAGATAATTGAACTATCTGGAAACAATTTAACATATTCCAGTATGTAAAATGGATAATTGGAAGCACATTAATGGGGAGATAAAAACAAACAAACAAAAAAAACACAGTACCCTGTCTCCTTAAGAGAATGGGCAGTATTCAATGGAGAGTAAAGTCAAAATTAAACTTTAATTATTCAGACAGAACATGCAATTTTTAACAACTTTACAATTTACTTTCATTAGCAAATGTGCTGTGTTCTTTTGGTATCCTTTATTGAAGAGTGAAACTAGGTAGGCGGATAGCAGCTTAGGAGTGTGCACGTATTATTAGCATTCTATTGCCGCAGTGTTTTAGATAACATTGCTAAAAATATTGTTGCAAACACTGCTGCCAGATGGCTTAAGACGAGCACGCTCCTGAGCTCTCATAGGAAAGATACTAAGAGAACTAAGTAAAATTGATAACAGAAGTAAATTGGAATTTGTTTAAAATGTCATGCTCTTTCCAATCCATTTAGTTTTTACTTTACTGTCCCTTTAAGATATTGGTGGGCTTCTGTCCTTATTTAACCTCAGCTACTATGTTAACTTTGTTAATATTAGTTGATCTTAAACAGTATTAAAGGGACAGGAAATCCCCAAATTTTATTTCATGATTTGGATAGAACATACAATTTTAAACCACTTTGCTATTTACTTCCATTATCAAATTTACTTTGTTCTCTTGTTATTCTTTGCTGAAGGAACAGCATTGCACTACTGGCAGCAAGAGTGTAAGCTATGTGCGTATTCTTTTTCAACAAGGGATACCAAGAGAACAAAGCACACTTGAAATTAGAATTGAATTTAAAAGTCTCTTAAAATGACCTGCTCTATCGGAAACATGCAAGTTTAATTTTGACTTTCCTATTGCTTTAACTGCATACTCTGTTTAACTCATTATCTCCTGAAATACATATTTTACTTTAGTTGAGTTACCTATGTACATATTTGAGTTTCATTATTATTTTTAATATGTTTAGTTATTTTTGTCTGCTTGTATTCAATTTCTCATACCTGCATATTTTTTTCAATGAACAGTTAATCTTATGTAGCTTTTACAGATGTTCACAGCTATATAAAGACTTTGTGCTATAACCTGTTTATATAATCTTTTCAAATGTGAAATTATTTTTATATGGTTCATATTTGCAATTACAGGCATTTCTCTATTTTTGGCGGCAGTCATTTGGTTGCAATAGCCACACACACATATAGGCACATGCACACCATTTTTTTAATTAAGGTGTGGGAACAGCAGACAAAAAAAAGGGCCTTTATATTCGTTTACAGTACATCACGCAGCCATCTGCTGTAAAATGGCCGTTATTTAGAAAATGGAGCAAGGCGTGTGATCGAAGCGTTTCACTCTTTCCCATGCTTCCTCTGCACTTTTTATGCAAATAGGAACTAATCAGATTTGAATATGGTAATTAGTGTGCCTTTGGTACAGACAATACAATTTGTAACCCCTTTACGAGAAATAACCCATGTACAAAGACGGTGTGTGTTTGTGTGTGTGTATATATATATATATATGCTGTGAAATACTATATGGCCTTAAGAAAGTTATGAAAAAATAAATGACGCAAATAAAGCATTAAATTATTTCTCTCTCAGATATTCTTTGCTTATGAAAATACCTTTGCGCTCTTACATTGTGGTGTGAGTTATTTTATGTTGTCTTCCTAAAAGTAACTTTATATAAAAGTATCTGTACATGTGTATGTGTTTTTCAAGAGATTATATTTCTTTCTAACTATAAATGTCTACCTAAGTATCTATTTATCTTCCTATCTCTGTCTACCTATCTGCTGTGTCTATCTGTCTATCTATGTACACATATTTCACTTTAACTTTATAGTACAACTAAGGGATACAACCACTTATATAAAGTTCACGATAAACAAAGTGGACCATAGTCATAAGTATTAAAAACAGCAAACATCTCTAATTCAAATACATCCCATGGAGCTGACATAGAGAGAAACCTCTCACTTTAGCGATAATGCTCCATTGAATAATACAAGAACTGGAGAGTTAATTGAATTGTTAGTGAATGTAGCCCAGCACCTCAATTAGGTGACAAGTCTGCTCTTTAATTATTTTTAGTTATGTGTATTACACCAAATTAAAGTTATTGATTCATTTTAATTCAGATCATTTTCTTCGGGCTTTATTGAGTTTTCTTTCAATAATACATTTTGCACAAACTGTATGCTAATAGGTCATAAAATTCAAGATCTATGGAGAGAAAAAAAATCAGTTAACATACAATTACAAGTTAAAATATAAATTAATATTAGTCAAGATAACAACATCCTTACAAGCAGTATTCACTAACAGTGGTATCAACTGTTCTAATGTAGTATACTCTGCTTATTGTCTCCAAATCCATGTTTTACTATTTAGACATATTAAGCAAATTTCTACTATCAACATAAGCAAAATGAGAGATTGCAATTGTAATAATAATACAATATTCTAATACATTAGTACATTTTATTGTTAAAGAGATATTCAAGTCAAAATAAAACTTTCATGATTCAGATAGAGCAAGCAATTTTAAACAATTTTCTAATTTACTTCCATTAACAAAATGTGCACAGTCTTTTTATATTTACACTTTTTGAGTCACAGGCTCCTACTGAGCATGTGCAAGAATTCACAGAATATACTATATACATTTGTGATTGGCTGGTGGCTGTCACATGATACAGGAGGAGAGGCAATAGACATAACTGACATTTGTCAGAAAAAAATCTACTCATTTAAAGTTCAGACTAAGTGCTATTGCATTGTCTTTTTATCATGTATTTGCTGATTATATATATATATCTACTGTATTTACTGGTAATTTAAAAAGACATAAAACCCAGATTCTTCACGATTCAGATAAATCATGCAATACTAAGTAACTTTGCATTATATTTCTATTATCTAATTTGTGTCATTCTCTTTGTATCCTTTGTTAAAAAGTATACCTAGGTAGGCTAAGAAGCTACGGATTCATGGCTGCACATACATGCTTGTTGTCATTGGCCTCCCAGTAGTTCATTACTGCTCCTTCAAAAAAGGATTCAAAGAGAATGAAGCAAATTAGATAGTAGAAGTAAAACGCAAAGTTGTTTTAAATAATTTGATCTATCTGAATCATGAAAGAAAATGTTTGGGTTTCATGTCCTTTTAATCAAATGCCCATTGCAAAGAAGGTATTTAATAGCTGCAAAGGAGAGAAACACATAGTTAAAGGACAGATTAGTCCAAATTAAACTTTCATGATTCAGATAGGGCATGTAATTTTAAACAACTTTAAATTTTACTTTGATCATACAATTTGCTTTGTTCTCTTGGTATTCTTTGTTGAAAGCTAAACCTAGGTAGGCTCAAATGCTAATTTCTAAGCCCTTTGTTATCTCAGTGAAGTTTAACATTTTTCACAGCTAGACAGTGCTAGTTCATGTGTGCCATACAGATACCATTGTGCTCACTCCTGTAAAGGTACTTATGAGCCAGCACTGATTGGCTAAAATGCAAGTCTGTAAAAAGAACTAAAATAAGGGGGCAGCCTGCAGAGGCTTAGATACAAGGTAATAATCACAGAGGTTAAAAGTGTATTAATATAACCGTGTTGGTTATGCAAACAATAAAAATTCTGGAGAAGACTGTCCCTTTAAAGCTGTAATTTAGGAACCACAGCATATGGCTTACATGACTTTATTTCTAGTGGATAAACAACTTCAGACTATTTCATCTGCAGAACAAATAACTGTGGTGGGGAAACATAATTTCTAACTGCAGGGTCTTTATACATTATATTAACTGAAACAAGGGCACAGTGTCACTAACCTACATATATGCATACAGACAGAATAATTCCAGAGAGCATTAGCACATAGTAATGACGGGAGGTAGATATGATGGGGAATGGGGGTCTTCATAAAGAGAACTGGAGGGTCAAGAATCCTTAGGTTAAACAAACAACAGCAACAGAGGTTACAGCTTCCAAAAATGATGCTTTGCATATTATAAATGAAAGAGTTATATAACAGAACAAATAAAGATTTCAAACAAAAGTAAAAAAAAACAACAGCAACAAAAAAGACAAAACAAAAACATATTCTGTTTCTACAGTACTTTGCTTCTTGATGTTAAATAACATAATGAATATAATGAAGAATAAATCAACTCCATGCTGTACTATTTTTATGATCCTCCATTACTTTTATTCAAACAAAAAAAGAAACTCAGGCTTAACGTTTTTTATTGATGTTGTTTTTATTTATTTAATTTTAGCAAACACAAAATGTGAGTGTTGCAATACAAGCATTCTTGGATCACAGATATTATAGCCCCACCATACATACCTGACAACCTGAGGAGGTAACTGTAGCTGTACTCACAAAAAATGCATATACACAAATATAAACATACATGCACACATGCTAAACATACATAGTACATACATACATAAACATAAATACACGTACATAAACATACAGTACATACACACAACATACATACACACATACATAACAAATATAAACATACATGCACACATGCTAAACATACATAGTACATACATACATAAACATAAATACACGTGCATAAACATATAGTACATACACACAACATACATACACACATACATAACAAATATAAACATACATGCACACATGCTAAACATACAGAGTACATACATACATAAACATAAATACACGTACATAAACATACAGTACATACACACAACATACATACACACATACATAACAAATATAAACATACATGCACACATGCTAAACATACATAGTACATACATACATAAACATAAATACACGTGCATAAACATATAGTACATACACACAACATACATACACACATACATAACAAATATAAACATACATGCACACATGCTAAACATACAGAGTACATACATACATAAACATAAATACACGTACATAAACATACAGTACATACACACAACATACATACACACATACATAACAAATATAAACATACATGCACACATGCTAAACATACATAGTACATACATACATAAACATAAATACACGTACATAAACATACAGTACATACACACAACATACATACACACATACATAACAAATATAAACATACATAAACATGCATACTCACATACATAAATATACATACCCACTTACAAAAACATGCATACTTGAATACATAAACATGCATATACACATACATAAGCTGACATAAACATGTTCACACATACAGACCATACATAAACTTGCATATACACATACATAAGCATACATACACAGATACATAACATACATACACACACATAAACAGATACATAACATACATACACACACATACACAGATACATAACATACATACACACACATAAACAGATACATAACATACACACACACATAAACAGATACATAACATACATACACACATAAACAGATACATAACATACATACACACACATAAACAGATACATAACATACATACACACACATATACAGATAAATAACATACACACACACATATACAGATACATAACATACATACACACACATATACAGATACATAACATACATACACACACATAAACAGATACATAACATACATACACACACATACACAGATACATAACATACATACACACACATATACAGATACATAACATACATACACACACATAAACAGATACATAACATACATACACACACATATACAGATACATAACATACATACACACACATAAACAGATACATAACATACATACACACACATATACAGATACATAACATACATACACACACATAAACAGATACATAACATACATACACACACATATACAGATACATAACATACATACACACACACACATAAACAGATACATAACATACATACACACACATACACAGATACATAACATACATACACACACATAAACAGATACATAACATACATACACACACATAAACAGATACATAACATACATATACAGATACATAACATACATACACACACATATACAGATACATAACATACATACACACACACACATAAACAGATACATAACATACATACACACACATAAACAGATACATAACATACATACACACACATAAACAGATACATAACATACATACACACACATATACAGATACATAACATACATACACACACATATACAGATACATAACATACATACACACACATAAACAGATACATAACATACATACACACACATATACAGATACATAACATACATACACACACATAAACAGATACATAACATACATACACACACATATACAGATACATAACATACATACACACACATAAACAGATACATAACATACATACACACACATATACAGATACATAACATACATACACACACATAAACAGATACATAACATACATACACACACATATACAGATACATAACATACATACACACACATATACAGATACATAACATACATACACACACATAAACAGATACATAACATACATACACACACATAAACAGATACATAACATACATACACACACATATACAGATACATAACATACATACACACACATAAACAGATACATAACATACATACACACACATATACAGATACATAACATACATACACACACATATACAGATACATAACATACATACACACGCAATATGGCTTATCAGTAGTCCTCTGCAATATCTTACTGGTCTGGGACTACAAACAACCAGTATGATGGCAGAATCTTACAGGGGAGAATATGTGTATCCAGTGTTACCTTTTCATTTTATTCCTATTAATTGGATCAATTACCTCCCAGCATGGCCCAGTGCTATCATCTTCTTATGCACCTACCAGCCTTCTCTGTATGACTTTCATGCTTTCTGTCTAGACTTTCTTTCAAAAAAAGGTTGCAAATTCTTTTTAGATTTTCTTTTACTGCTGCTTAGTGCAGTGCAAGATAACCATGTCCTGCTAACTTTCACCCTTGCTGTTTTCATGACACTCTTGTGAATTTCCAGCATGTGATATAAAGTGGCAGCCCACCCCCTCCGGGACAGCAACAGATTTATTCTTCACAGAGCCAAAGACCCTTTAATGCCCCCAGCCCCTGAATGACCTAGAAACTATCCAAGCATGAATAATATAGAGTACTCTAGGATGTCTTCACTGCACTATGTGTATGCTAGATATATCTATAATTAGTGAGATGGACAAAAAGATAAACAGATAGATAGATAGATAGATAGATAGATAGATAGATAGATAGATAGATAGATAGATAGATAGATTAGAAATGTAATATCAAATGTAGAAATACATTGAAAAATAAGGTTACTTTTAAGGAGACCAAATAACTCACATCTTAATATTGTTGCTCAAAAGTATATTCATAAGCTTCGCAAGATTATTTAAGAGTAGTTTGTGCTGTTTGATAATATTTACTATATACTATTAGGAAATGTTGTTGTCTGTGTATGCATGTATGTATAATTAGTTATTTATATTATTGTCTATGTATATCTTCCATATTTGAAAATGATAAGTTGTGTCTTGTTGTTGCTCTATGTGGAACTCAATATACTGTACATTAGCATTACTGACACAACTTTACTGTCTTCAGTGCACTTCCTTGTTAACATAATACAACTGTAGTGCTGTGTTATGTTATGATCTATTAAAGTAAGTAATCTGTGCACTACTCACACAAAGTCCCACTCAGGAGCCCCAAGCACTATATTAAACACATAGGGCTAGATTACAAATGACTTGAGCGCGATATTGCAATATTGTGCCCACATTAACTTGCATGCTTATTGCAAGTTAAAAGTAAACATGACCCTAGCTAAATTTGCGCTCGTCAGTTTACTGCAACTGAAATCCTTGCGTAAAGGGTTAGGGTTAAGTAAAAAGTTGCACCAAACACAGCATACAAACATTAAAATAAAGTGTTACACTCATATATGCACTATCTAATAAAAAATATTCATATTAATACTTATTCAAAATATGGGATAAGGGATAAAAGGTATATGGTATATGACAAGGTGTTTGAATGAAAAGTGTTACAAGGTATATATACATACATATACACGTCTAAATATGTGTGTGTATGTATGTATATATACATATGTATAGATGTCATATAACTACTCCAGATTTTTCTTACATACTGTTTGTACCCTCACACATGCAAGTGAAACCCACCCACCCTCACCACACCCTTCCCACTCTCACCACACCCTTCCAAATATGCTGCTATTATAATATCCACCTACACCTCTTAGCTGCTCTCCTATACTCAGAACTACACCAACTGCATGAGAGCTGGGCTTGTCAATCATCCCGATCAGATCTTATCGGAATGATTAAACTCCATGACCCTTGAGGTAGCAGAGAGGATAATCAGCATCGTTCTTCAGACCATAGCTACTTAATTAGTGTCTCAGGCCTGTTCATGTGAGCTTGAAACACTCGAGCCTGAAAGCTACGGCCACAGCTTCATAAATGGGGCCCTTTGTATATGGTCAAACTGCTCTAAATACCAATTTGCAACAACAATTTTTCTTCTTCTTCTTTTTCCATGTAATACTCTTTTACGAGCACATTATTTACCCCACAAACTTGCATTCTGTCTGCTTCCTTTATTTCATAGTTTTCTTCTTTACATCATAAGCTTGAAAATCTTTCTACTTGTAGCGCACCCACTACTTACTGTGCGCAAGGGCAGGGCCTTCTTTTCCTCTTCCTTTTGTTTTAAGTGTTGTCATTGGGCTAAATTTACGGACGCTAGTTAGACTGCTTTAGTGCTTCAATAAGGTTTTAACATTTTGCTAAATGGCGTTTCACCTCATTTAAAGTGATTGTAAAGTTTAATGAATTAAAGCCCAGTATCTAAAAGTAATCTTCCTCCAACTGTTGCGTGCCCCACGAGCTGGACGCCAAAGGGGGCACGTAATGATTGGAGGAAGCTGGATTCGTTGTCGATCTGGTCAATACAGAAGGAGATGTGAGCGGAGGATTGGCGGTATGTTTACTGTAACAAAATGACGTCTTTGTAAAGTTTAATAAATTATAGTGCCCATGTTTTTAAGATTTTTTTAGATACTGGGCTTTAATTCATTAAACTTTAAGCATATTTCAAAGTTGATGAAAATTATCTTGTTTTTCTTTTCTTTTTTTTCTATCTCTTTTTAAGTCTAATTTTGTGTAGAGTATATAAAGAGATTTTTTTCTTTTTAACTTGTTTTATTAGTAATGTTATGAAGGTGCTTTTTTTATGCCGGTACCTTTCAGAGTTGAACTCTTTCTATGCGGTTATAAGATAGATGCACATCCATTGATTATAATAAAGCTGATCTCGCAACTGGCGGCTGTGCCGAGAGGGGAATACAAATCTTTATGAATTCAATAGTTTTTTATTTGCTATAACTTGTTTAAAAAAATGTCAGTTCATGAATGAGGTTTATTAAATCTATGCAATTGTTTCTTTAGGGCAGCCACCTTTAGTTCAGGCCAAACCTGAACACTCTTGCGCCATGCACAGCACAGCAAACATTTTTTTGCAGACTACACACTATGGGGTAGATTACGAGTGTAGATCTATTTTGTGTTCCCGCTTACACATAAACTTTGCTAGATGGAGGCTTTTTGCACTTGTCGGGTTGCGCTCGTATTATCACTTGAAAGTAAAAAGTTATCGAGCGATTAAAAATCTGATGCACGCAAAAAGTTTAACTTTGACTATTGCCACCGTGTTAACATATTCTCCCATGGACTTAAATGGAGTGTGCAAACTGCAAAACAAAAACTAACATTTATACTCGCTTGCTAAGCCAACAATGTTTATTCAAGAGTGCTAAATCCAACATGAAATATGAATATTTCACATTCCAATGTTCTTCACAATAAAGAATATTTTCTATTCTTAAATAAATATTTCTATATCTGATGATTTTATTTGGTAAAATATAAATCTATATACATATATATATATATATCCAACATAGAAGATCCGCACTCACTGGACTTCGAAAGTGAATAGTGATTTTATTCAGAGGTAACATTTGGGGACTTATCTCACCTTCATCAGGCCAACAAGAACAACAGTGAAACACTCAAATATATAGCATGTAACCCCACTCCCACAGGGCGTGCCACCATCTTGGTTGCCATAGTAATAGAACCACAACAGTATACACTTAATCTATATATATATAATGTGATCCAGTAGTGACCCTTATATCAGGCAAAATATAAGTTGTGCATGAATAGTGTGCGATCATATCTCATATGTGTATTGTGTATAGGGAGAAAGTTCAATCCATGACACAAAGCAAGGCATGAGCTCCAAATCTCTGTCTACTGCCCCCATGGCATTTTGCGCTCTTCACGCTGTTTACTTTGTGCAACACTAAAACATCCCTCTGGGAACTGTGCTCCTGCAATCCGGTGCCGAGAAAAAGGAAGCCTCACCAAAGCTTCCAGGTAAATACACCACAAATCACAAGGGATCCTTGCACTTAGAGAGAAACATAAGCAAAGCCGGGTGTGAAGAATAAAAACATATTCCTTTATCGACTTAACGCTATTGCACCTGTTTTTATCTGGATCCCTTGTGAGTTGTGGTATGTAGGGAGTCCAAAGATCCACATCCAATCATTTTTAAGCTAAATGCAAAGGCTAAATAAGCCCTATTGCTGCCAAACTAACAACTTGATTAGAAGAAACAGAATACTACGGTATCTACAAATCAATGTGGCCAGATCAATATGGAGAACCCTCCCAAAGAAGGCTTGTGACAGAAAAACATAACAAATACTAAAACAGCCCTCACAGGTGTTTATATAAGAATCACAGATCGGCACATAGCTACACCTACAAAGGTTGTATAGGTTACCATTATACAGATCGCCACTGATGTTACCAAGTCACTAGTAACAATTGTATCAATTAGAACAATCGAGTGAATGGGCCAAATACAGACAATGTAACTAGATTATCATCTGTCATAGAGTACATTGGATCATCTTACTTGTATTTAATGCAACTGGAGAAGAGAAAATCCCCCAGAAGGACTGGATCTAATTTAAATAAAGGATCATGATTTGGCGATATTAAGTTAGACCACCCACATAGTGATATGTAATATGTAAACAAATTATTTAGGGGCCTATTTTTTATGGTGCAAGCGGACATGATCCGATATAGTGGATCATGTCCGCTTCAAATTGATAAATGCTGACAGCATACTGCTGTCGGCCTTTATCATTGCACCAGCAGTTCTTGTGGGGGTGTCAATCAACCCGATCATATTCATTTTAGTATTCGTTATGTATTTCTGTCACATGACTTTTTTGGGAGGGGTCTCCATATCGATCTGGCCACATTGATTTGTAGATAGTATTCTGGATCTTATAATCAATTGTTAGTTTTGTAGCAATAGGGGTTATTTAGCCTTTGCATTTAGCTTAATAATGATTGGATGTAGATCTTTGGACTCCCTATACACATATGATATATGATTTCACACTATTCATGCACAATATATTTTGTATGATATAAGGGTCACTAATGGATCACATTGTATATATAGATTATGTGTGTATTGTTGTTGTTCTATTACTATGGCAACCGAGATGGTGGAACTTCCTGTGGGGTGGGGTAACATGCTATATATCTGAGTGTTTCACTGTTGTTCTTGTTGGTCTGATAAAGGGGAGATAGGTCCCTGAAATGTTATCTTTGAATAAAACCAATACTCACATTGGAAGTCCAGTGATTGGACTTTGGAAGTCCAATGAGCGGATCTTCTTTGTTGGATGAATACCTTGTGTTCCTGTCAAGTTTATAATGATTTAAAGGGAGATGTTCAGGTGATATTTTATAGTCAGCTTTTACAGCTATGCTGCATCACTTTTATGTGTTTCAACATTTGGGTATCATGTCCCTTTAAGACAGAAACAATTATATTTAATTATAAACTAAAAATATATACGTTTAAAATTAGAAGGAGAAGATGAACGTAGCTGACTATAGTATTTTTTTTGCATGGAAATTCTGAGGGATTAAAAAAGAGGCCTTAGCGTATTGTTTTACAAATACTGTATGCAGGTAAAAGAAGACAGAAGCAATGGCTCTGTTTAAAATAGTATACGGATTTAGGACACTGGGACACCCTTCTCATTCGGCTAGATTACGAGTTGTGCGTTAGGCTCTGAAAAAGCAGCATTAACAGGTCCTAACGCTGCTTTTTCACTACCGCTGCTATTACGAGTCTTGCAGGTTTAGGGGCACCGCACACTTCTTTGGCCTTACCGCAAAACGACTTCGTAAAGTCTTTTTTCTATGCGACTTCCATAGCGCCGGTATTATGAGTCTGTCCTGGGAGGCCAAAAAGTGAGCGGTACACCCTCTACCTCCAAGATCCCTAACACATTTTAAAGTCAGTAGTTAAGAGTTTTATGGTAAGACGCCGTAGCATAAAACTCATAACTAAAGTGCTAAAAAGTACACTAACACCAATAAACTACCTATTAACCCCTAAACCGAGGCCCTACCGCATCACAAACACTATAATAAAATGTTTAACCTCTAATCTGCCGCTCCCGACATCGCCGCCGCTAGAATAAACATATTAACCCCTAAACCACCGCACTCCCGCCTCGCAAACACTAGTTAAATAATATTAACCCCTAATCTGCTATCCCTAACATCGCCGCCACCTACATTATTCTTATTAACCCTTAATCTGCCGCTCCTGACATCGCCGCCACCTACATTATACTTATTAACCCCTAATCTGCTGCCCTCAACATGGTTGAAACCTACATTATATTTATTAACCCCTAATCTTCCTCCCCCAATGTCGCCGCCACCTACCTACATTTATTAACCCCTAATTTGCCGCCCCAACGTCGCTGCCACTATAATAAACATATTACCCCTAAACCGCCACACTCCCGCCTCACGAACACTATTTAAATATTATTAACCCCTAATCTGCCGTCCCTAACATCGCCGCCACCTACCTACATTTATTAACCCCTAATCTTCCGCCCCCCCCAACGTCGCCGCCACTATACTAAATGTATTAACCCCTAAACCAAAGTCTAACCCTAACACCCCCTAACTTAAATAGAATTACAATAAATCTAAATAAATATTAATATTATTACCTAAATAATTCCTATTTAAAACTAAATACTTACCTGTAAAATAAACCCTAAGCTAGCTACAATATAACTAATAGTTACATTGTAGCTATCTTAGGGTTTATTTTTATTTTACAGGCAAGTTTGTATTTATTTTAGCTAGGTAGAATAGTTATTAAATAGTTATTAACTATTTAATAGCTACCTAGCTAAAATAAATACAAAAGTACCTGTAAAATAAAACCTAACCTGTCTTACACTAACACCTAACACTACATTACAATTAAATAAATTAAATAAATTAAAAACAATTAAATAAATTAAATTAAATTAGCTAAATTACAATCCCCCCCCCACTAAATTACAGAAAATAAAAAACAAATTACAGATTTTTAAACTAATTACACCTAATCTAATAGCCCTATCAAAATACCCCCCCCCCCCCCCCAAAAAAAAAAAAAAAAAAAAAAAAACCTAGCCTAAACTAAACTATCATGGGACATTGCCCCAAAGTAATCAGCTCTTTTACTTGTAAAAAAAAAATACAAACAACCCCCCCCAACAGTAAAACCCACCAGCCACACAACCAACCCCCCAAATAAAATACTAACTAAAAAAAATCTAAGCTCCCCATTGCCCTGAAAAGGGCATTTGGATGGGCATTGCCCTTAAAAGGACAGTTAGCTCTATTGCAGGCCCAAACCCTAACCTAAAAATAAAACCCACCCAATACACCCTTAAAAAACCTAACACTAACCCCCTGAAGATCGACTTACAGTTCTGAAGACCGGACATCCATCCTCAAGGAAGCGGCAGAAGTCTTCATCCAACCGGGCCGAAGTCCTCAACGAAGCCAGGAGAAGTCTTCATCCAAGCCGGGCGAAGTGGTCCTCCAGATGGGCAGAAGTCTTCATCCAGACGGCATCTTCTATCTTCATCCATCCGACGCGGAGCTGGTCCATCTTCAAGACATCCAACGCGGAGCATCTTCTTCATCCAGAGTCTTCTTACTGAATGACGGTACCTTTAAGTGACGTCATCCAAGATCGCGTCCCTTAGATTCCGATTGGCTGATAGAATTCTATCAGCCAATCGGAATTAAGGTAGAAAAAATCCTATTGGCTGATGCAATCAGCCAATAGGATTGAAGTTCAATCCTATTGGCTGATCCAATCAGCCAATAGGATTGATCTTGCATTCTATTGGCTGGTGCAATTTAATTACAATTAATGTAATGCAGTTATATAAAAATCAAAAGGACCTACAACACCTGTAATTACAATACTTTTCTGCAACAGATTAGCATACCAATTTAATGTGAATATGTTATGAATACATTAACAGTTAGGGCTAGATTACGAGTGGAGCACAAATTAGCGTTCACGCTTACCCATTAACTTTGCTAGAAGTAAGCTTTTGCACGTGTCGGATACAGCGTGTATTACAACTTGAAAGTAAAACGTTTGTGCACTAGCGCTAACCCAACATGCGCAAAAAATGGATCTTAGAATATTGCAACCGCGTTAACGTATTCCCCCATAGACTTCAGTGGAGCGCGAAAAGTGGAAAAATTCTAACACGATCTTGTTTAACCTAGTATGCTAACAAGACAGTAAATATGAATATGTCACATTCCAATGTTCTTTACATATTAGAATATGTTCTATTTACTCTTAAATAATTTTTTCTATATATATCTGATGTTTTTTGTAAAATATATATCTATACATTTTATATACTGTATATATATATATATATTTATATATATATATATATATATAGATAGATAGATAGATAGATAGATAGATAGATAGATAGATAGGTAAAGATATATACAGCTATATAGGAATATCTATTTATACAAAAATATTCCCCTATGTGAAGAAGATTAGAATGTTAAATATTTACAGTAAATACACAGTATAACACTATTAAATATGAATATTGCATAAATATGATTTTACATGTTTTCAGCTACTTGACTGCAAAGGGCTCCAATGCACCTATGTATTTGTGTATATATGTATACATATGTATTTATGTGTTTATATGTATATATGTCTGTAAATACATAAATACACGCATAAATATATATGTACACACATATAAACTTATTTATTTATATATATATATATATATATATATATATATATATATATACATACTGTATATGTATATATATGTATATGTATCTCTATGTTAAAGCCCTTTGCATGCCAAGTCGCGATAACCCAACACGCATTATATTCAATGTGCTCAAGTTAACGCATTTACTTTCAACTCGTAAAATATGCATGCTACTTCTGACGTGCGCAAAGAGCCATGGTAAACCCGATATCGCTTGCGTACAACTGTTAGTGCACCACCTGTAATCTAGCCCATAGTTTGCAATTGTTTTTCAACAACCAAACTCCTCTCACCACTTGATTTATTTGGAGGAGCCAATCCAGACTTGTTAATGGAGTAGACGAGGCTAGCCACTTTTATTATGTTTGCAAAACAGCATTGTTTTGCAGTATCTTATCTAATCACCTCCGCTATGGCCAGTTAGAGTCAGATAAGTAGCAGGTGTATGCTTGTGAAGTCTGCACACAGCATTTCCAATCGAAGTGGAAAAAATAACTATTTTCAGAGTTAAAATGCATGATAAAAAGGGCCAAACAAATAACATTTTTACTGTTTTTTAGCAAAGCATAATAAAATAAATATTTTATATTGCTATCTCAATGTGTTTCATGTCCCTTTAAAATACTTTTAACTAGGCATTATACAATATTACAATATTGCACATTGTTTGACACTACAAACCTTTTGGAATTGAAGAGTTAAGCATCAGGAAGGATTCCATTTAGGAACTAATCACCCTAAGCCCTAATTCTGTATAACCTTCTAAACTGAGGACTATACACCCCAGGTGTCAAAGCATAATGGTTGGGAACCACTGGACTAGGAATTAGTTTTCCTACATGTAGTTATATGCAGTAAAATGAGTTATAGGGTTAGATGATGCGCAATGATAGCGGTCTCTAGTCAAGATAGGCAATTATATGCTGAATTATTCAAACGCAATAAATCCAGACCAGAAAGTCTCTCACGTCTGATTTTGCTAGGTCCATAAATAATATTTTTTGGACTTGCTTTTTTTTCATTACCTCGGGAGCACAGAAAATATGACCATTCAGCTGTCACATTCTGGCTAGACGTCCATCTGCGCTGTGTGGCGGTGGTGCAGACCCATGGGGTGGGCAGTGTGGTCAGAGGTTAGGCTTACTTTTGTCTGAAGAATAACTAATAAGTTAAGTTGCTTTTTCTCCGTGTTGAATGGAACGCAGTGCATGGTGGGTAAATAATCAGATCACTGCTGTTCTAAAGGCATTCTTTAATACCATTAGAGAGGTACTGGGGCAAAGGTAATGAAGGGGTTAATCATCTGCTGCTTTTAGACCTTGACACATAACTTACCTACATTTGCTAATAAGCAAGCAGACAGATTGTTACACACAGACATAATTACAGTATATTTGTTAATACATACTGTATATGTACGCATAAGCATTTTGATAACTTAGTAACATAACATAGCAGATAAGGATGTTATCCTAGGTTTTGTTTGCTTGTTTTTTTCCTTCGTTATGTTTAAAATGCCAAGTGAAGTGACAGTAAGACTTTTTAAAAATGTTTACACATTTAATTTAAAGAATAGCAGCACCACTTCTTGGATATATATGTAGTATTTATTGGAACATCCCCAAATAACACAAACAATATAAGTGGTGCTGCTATTTTTTGGACTTTACACAGTTTTGGGGTATATACAGGACCCTTAAAGGGACACTCAATCAAAATTAAACTTTCATTATTCAAATAGAGCATGCCATTTTAAACAACTTTCCAATTTACTTCCATTAACAAAATGTGCACACTTTTTGAGTCACCAGCTCCTACTGAGCACATGCAAGAATAAGTGTGTATGCATTTGTGAATGGCTGATGGCTGTCACATGGTACGTGTATGCATTTGTGTTTGGCTGATGGCTGTCACATGGTACAGGGGGAGTGGAAAAAGACATAACTTTTAAAATTGTCAGAAAAAAAATCTACTACTCATTTGAAGTTCAGACTAAGTGCTATTACATTGTCTTGTTATCTTGCATTTGTTGATTATGCAAATCAACTGTGTTGACTGGTCCTTTAATAGCGTGCACCCATTGAACCTTGTAAGTGCTGGACACCTACTTTGGAACTACACATAGTTATAGAAAAACTGACCCAAACAGACACAATGGTGCATGGCAATACACAACTTGCTGATAAAAAACACAGACACAGAGAGTTACACAAAGACAGTCACACTAGCACACATAATGCTGTGTATAATGTTATAGGGAAAATATAAAATGTTCTTTCATTTGAAATATTTAACCCCAGCATACACATAGGTAACGTTGTGCTCCTGTGCAGAAGAGGATACAGCTAGTGAGCAAAAAAATCACTGGTCGTATCCTCATCTGGAGCAGAATGAGAGGGTAAAGCAGAGGGTAAATGGTATGTGTTTACCATTTTTTAGGAATTAAACACATAGTGATAGAGGGGAATTAGTTTTAAAATAAAATTCTCAAACAAAATTGATGATTTTATTTGTACACCTAGAATGTCCTTTTAAACTCGCTAATTTACACATATAGATGTATGGTACATCACGGATACATATTTATTCACATTGACACCTAAAGACACTAATACACACAACTAGACACAACTGAACACAGTCACGTGTATGTAAAGACTAAATAAATGTAGACACACAGGCCTAGAATGGAGAAACCTCTGCCTTAAAAAAAAAAAAAAACACATTCAAATTCATATGTAGCCCATCGAAGTCTATTTAATGGCTTCAGACAGACCCATAAATATCCTGGGCTAGATTACAAGTGGAGCGCTGTTTAGCGATCCTGCACGTGCGTTAACATCACTAGACTTTGGCTTTTTGTGCGTGTTGGATACCCTGCGTATTAGAAGTTGAAAGTAAAAAGTTTTTGCTTAGCCAAAAATCACAATATTGCAACCGTGATAACGTACTCCCCCATAGATGTAATCTAGCCCATTGCATGAAACATTATCACTGGGAGTGAGCTAAGTATGACCACACTTCACATAATACTTCCTTTGAAAGAGGAATTTCCCAGAATATTTTACCTTAGCTGATGACTTTACCAAACTGATGATGTCTGATGATGTGCAAATGACTTCTAAAGTAGTTTGATGATCATCAGACAAACAGGATTACTTTAGGGACCATCCTGGAGTAATTTGATCATCATCAAACTGTTTGTCTTGGGGAGATATTTTATGTTATAAGCAAAAAAGAAGAGGCCGCCAGTAATTTTAAATAAAAAATAGCTTTTATTTATCCATTTAAAACATGAAGGGACAGTACCACCCTAGTAAATAAAGACTAACGCATTTCGGCAAGGAGCCGTACTCATAGTGCTTAAAAACTACTATCACACTTGACTTTAAGAACCCCTCTCTGGGCCCTGATTGGTAGAAACATATTTAAAACATTAAAGGTACAGGGGCATAAATTAGGTTAACACTTGAAGGAAATGCAGACAGATTTTCAACAAACATGGAACCTAAAGTCCTGTTTTATCAAAGTTATATTGATAAACATATTTACACATAATATATACATAGTTTAGATAGCAAAAACAATTATATATAAACAATATTTGAATATATGCATATATGCTGTTCTCACATTTAGTGACGAGTATATTTGCGTTTCTCGCATCCTTATATATCATACTATTGGTGACATAAGTATATTGGATTAGATATATCCTAATTCATAGCGATGCGTTGATTGCTACTATGCATCAAGAAAAACCGTATCACTAGGATCATAAATTACTCTTTAGAAAATTATAAACAAGGGATCAGTGTATAAACTATTAGATACATAGATTTACACATATATCATTGTCATAAGGTGATATGTGCCTAAATGGTCATAAATACAGAAAAGTACATATATATATATATATATATATATATATATATATATATATATATATTTATATATATATATATACATACATACATACATACTAGCTTGAAAAATCTGTACATACATAACATCACTGAAATTTATTTTTTCATTTCACAGATGAACAGTGGAGGCTGAACAAGTGAAAAAGGTGGGGGCACATACCCCCAAAATGGGGGTATCAGCACCAATAGTTGAGGAAATCATTTTCAGAGTTCAGAGTTATCTTGGACTGAAGTCTGAATATCCAGTACATCTCTTGTCTGGATAATACTTGCTATTTGTCACCTCCCCTCTTCTGTGCCTGCACTTTCTCAATGACCATCCATTTCAGGGTCTCACAGTTTTTACTATGTTTTTTCAACCAAAGGAGTATTGATTTTGCCCACATTGATTGTGGACAAATGCTCTCGGATACGGGAGCGGACTTCTCTAGTAGATAACCCTACATACTGTTGGTTACAAAATGAACACCACAGTAGGTAGATAGAGTAAGTGGATCGACAATTTAAGCAGGATGCAACATTAAAGGTTTCCCCTGTCACGAATGACTATAAAACCGAGTCATGTACATGTTCACATGCTTTGCACTGTGAGAAACTACAATTGAAACAGAATGTCTCTATACATATCAGTGACTTCTTTCCTTGCTTTCTTTAGGACATTCATGTTGTAACCCCTATCCAGCAGTCTTCTCTGTAAAGCATCTGCATGTTTTTCCAAACTGCTTGGCATAGTGCAGTTCCTCTTCAGACAGACAAATTGCCCTTTAGCTACTGAATAGGGCACATCTCCGGGGTGACAGCTTCTAGCATGTAGAAGACTGTTCCCTGAAATCGTCTTCCTATATACTTCAGAAGTAATGTGACCCGAGGGCCAACCCCTCAATTGAAGATCTAAGTAATGAACCACATTACTCGTAGGTAAACCGTAAACCCAATTCATTGTGACCAATTGACTCAACAAATTCCTTAGCTATGTCACTGCTCCCCTCCCACACAAAGAGCAGGTCATCAATAAAATGGTGGTATAATCTGATGGCTGATCTAAACATGTTACTATCTACATAGATGTGGGATCATTCCCACCAACCCATATACAGGTTGGCATACGTGGGCGCAAACCGCGCCCATCACAGTCCCACACCTCTGCAGATAGCACTTGTTTTCAAATTGAAAAAAATTGTGTGTCAACAAGAACTGGGTGACCTCCAATACAAATTACCTGAATAGCTCACTGTGTGTTGTTTCATTTTCCAAAAAGTATTTGATCGCTCTTAGACTCATATCGTGGGGTATGGATGAATATAAAGCTACAACATCCACAGTGAGCCATCCTGAATCCAAGGTCTATTCCACCACATTCAATACATGCTTAGTGTCCCTGACATAACTCAGGAGAGCCTTCACCAAAGGTTGTAAAAGAGCATCCAACCACTCAGAAAGATGTTCAAGCATAGACCCTATGCCGCTCACAATGGGCCTACCCTGAACATTATCTGTCGATTTATGCACCTTTGGGAGGTGATGGAAGATTGGAATAACAGGGTGTTCTACATACAAATAGTGAAATGTGTTATTGTCAATAAACCCCTGTTCCAATGCTCCATCTAGAAGGTCCATGAGATGACGCTGAAATACTCGAGTTGGATCCTGCCTGAGTACTTCATAATTCTCAGTGTCCCATAGCTGCCTAAGGGCTTCCTCTATATAGTAGGATCTATTCATCAGGACAACATATGTTGATATTTTATGTTACCACCAGTTTACATAGTTTACAACAACAATGGAAACTAGGCCTAAGTGTTTTCTACATAAAGCAAATAGCATACTTCCCAACATCTTCCCGATGATTTCCAGGATCTGTGAGGTTAAAAGCGTGTGGGCAGTGTCCGACTGGTTATTCATGGGTGAGGCCATGGGTGAGATGGGCAATTATGTGTAGATGGGCAAGGAAAAATGTATCATCACCCTGCTACAGCTGAATAGAACATTGTAACCATGAAGTAATACACTGATAGTAGTATATAAATATTTCTAGTGGGTAGTAAGCCCAAATAAAGCGCTAGGTAATATATTATGTGCCCAGGAGTAATATAATATTCGGTATAATAGAAACTTATAATGGTTCAGTTTAAGTATTTGTAAAGGGACAGCACAGCTAAGCTACACAGTTATAATTGTGGAAAATAATTTTTCATTATACCTTTGTTTTAACACATGTAAATAAAAGTTATATTTTATGGTAACTATATTATGCACTATGCACTAATTAAACTTTTTATGTTTAGACTTTTTTTAGGAGTTGAATCTTCAACTTAGTATATTTGTAGCCTGACTGTAACACACCTCTATTCCTATTACGAAATACAGAACATTATATAGGTGTAGCCACCATCCCTTGGGGCCTATTTATTAAAGGTCTTGTGGACCTGATCCAACAGTGTGGATCAGGTCCGCAAGACCTCGATGAATGCGGAGAACAATACGCTCTCCGCATTTAACATTGCACCTGCTGGTGCAACGCCGCCCCCTGCTGACTCTCGGCCAATCGGCCGCCAGCAGAGAGGTGTCAATCAAAGCGATCATACTCGATTGGGTTAATTTCCGTCATCAGAGCAGGCGGCCAGGGTTATGGAGCAGCGGTTTTTAGCAGTGGCGTCACTAGGGGGGGGGCGGGGGGGGGGCGGGCCGCACCCGGGTGACACCCTCCAGGGGGTGACACCAAAAAAAAAAAAAAAAATTTTTTTTTTTTTTTTTAATTTTATTGAAATTCAAAGAAATACAATGTTGATATGCATAGATTATTTTATTAGAGGCTGGCATTTGTGAACATTAGTGGGACTGGGGAAGTTGTAGACACACAATTTTTTTGCCCCTTGAGCCAGTGCTGCAATTTCAACAAATAGTTTTCCCGGCTGCTTTGCTTTGCTCCTCCCCTGCCCAATATCACTATGAATGTTGTGGGCATGCCGTGGGGATTGCAAAGTTGCGCTGCTAGCCTAAACCTGCCTGCCTATCTGTGCTCACTGCTCAGTGACATGCGGCCCAGGGCTGTGCACTGACAGACTTGGAACAGAGTCAGAGAGCAGAATTTTCATAGTTTGTGCGCCTAAACCTTTTCTTCAGTGATTTATTTTACAGTGTTTATCTTTCATTTGATGTTCTGCTGAGCCAGGGAGCAGCTCTAGGCATGAGCTTTATAATTAATGCAGTGCAGTTAACATATTTTGTATGTGTGTGTCTGAGTTTTTGTGTGTCTCAGTGTTTTTGTGTGTGTGTTTTTGTATGTGTGTCTGAGTGTGTTTCCGAGTGTTTGTGTGTGCATTTGAGTATGTTTTTAAGTGTGTCTGAGTGTTTGTATGTGTGTTTGCCTGTGTTTTTGTGTGTGTCTGCTTTCTGGGGGGGGCGGGGTGACACCATGACTTACCGCACCGGGTGACACCAACCCTAGTGACGCCACTGGTCTTTAGACCGCTGCTTCATAACTGCTGTTTCTGGCGAGTCTGAAGACTCGCCAGAAACACGGGCCCACAAGCTCCGTTCGGAGCTTGATAAATGGGCCCCGTTTATAAAATTTATGACAATCTGTTAACAGTGTTGCTGATGTCCTTTAGTCAGCATATCACTTTGAAGGATTTTATCCTAAAGTAATAATTTTGCAGTTTTTAGTACTTATTGGACAGTAAAAAATTTTTTTTTTTTTTTATGATTTGGATAGAGTAAACCATTTTAAACAACTCTACGTTTACTTCTCTTATAAAATTTGCTTTGTTCTTCTGGTATCTTTTGTTGAAGAGTAAACCTAGGTAGGTAGGAGCTCAGGAGTGTGCACATATCCTTAGCACACTATGGCAGCAGTATCTGTAACTATGTATAACATTACTACAAACATTGTTGCAAACATAGCTGTCATAGAATGCTAAAGACACCTGCACACTCCTGAAGTCCAATGAGCCTACGTAAAATGACTCTTTAACAAAGGATACTAAGAGAATTAATCAAATTTGATAATAAAAGTAAATTGGAATGTTGTTTACAAATGTATGCTCTCTAAACTCTAAAAATTCCGTTTTGACTTGAAAACCAATTTTTTTCTTTCATGATTCAGAGAATAAAATTTTAAACAACTTTACAATTTATTTATATTATCTCGTTGATTTTATTATCTTGGTATCCTTTGTTGAAGAAACAGCAATGCACATGACTGAGCCAATAACGTTCGACATATATGTGCAGCCACAAATCAGCAGCTCCTGAGCCTACCTCTGTATGCTATGCAAGAAAGAATACCAAGAGAACAAAACAAATTGGATAATAGAATAAAAGTGGAAAGTTGTTTAAAATTGCATGCTCTAGTCTATCTGACTTAAAAAAGAAACAAAAATTGTTGTTCATGTCCCTTTAACTGTCCTTTTAAATGTAGATGTTATAAACGTGCATGTGTCTGTTAAATATTGTCATATTAGATTTACTAGTACTCCTAAAAATAACAAATAAAATATGTGTGATGTGACTGTAAGTAAACACAATAAAATCTAACTGTATATTATTTTTGTTGCAGGCACAAATACTCACCGATTTGAAGTATTCAGCAACACCGCTAAAGATCTACAACTTTATGGTTATATGATGCGTTATACCGATGCAATACAGGAAGTTATGACAAGGATTATAAGAAATAATAGTGTCAGTTGCAAGATGAGTTACATAGAGAAACTGAGCTATACACTGTGATAGATAGTTATGTGAAGAGTTTATATGTAGCGTTTGGAGGAGTCATAGGGAGGGGTTACATAGTATAATAAAAGGAAAGGGTTAAAAAGAACAATAGAAGGGTTCTTTAGATTAGACTAGGTCAGATTAGGATTATAATCTGAATCATTGAGAGTGCAAAATTACATGGATGCATATGAAGGTTTATTAGGTGCATTGTACAGTATGAAGCATATTTAGAGTTCTATAGACAATTCTATGGATTTAAAAGTATCTTGTTATTTAATGTGAAAATATACATAGGTCCATTGGCATCTGATTCATCCATGACCAACTGACATTTCTTTTTAAGTTAATCCATTCTGGACCTCCCACCACGTGAGCATTCAGCCATACTGCAAACCACTGAAAACTACCGCAGCTTACAAGTGATTTTAGGATTTGAAGAGGTCTGAGCCAAGGATAAAACTCTAGTCTCTCTCTCTCCACAAAGATTAAAAGGTTTTACTTAGCTCTTAACCCCTTGTCTGTCTGAGCCCTGCACAGTCCTATCTTCTTCAAAGAAACCATTGTATACAAGTTATAGCAGAACAAGGTCACACAGATAAAGTAATAAAGAGACTTGTATAAGGAACTTTATAAAAAAAACGGTACATAGACATAGCAGGGTACTGTATAGAATATAGAAAACATTTATTAATCTAGAATAATCTAAAGAAAATAATAATGAAAATATTACTTGTGGTCTTCCCAATGACAGGGCATCTTTCTCATGACGGAGGAAGTCCAAGAACATTCAATATTACAGACACCACAACAAAACATACACAAGAGGAATATACTAGTAAAATAAATGGTGTAAGAGTAAAAAAAGAAAGAAAAACAAAAAAGAAAAGAATGAATTCCGGTTATACCTTGTAACACTTTTATTAATGAATATGATACATCCCCAATATCCTTGCAATGTCTATATCCAGAAAAAAAACCTTCATATTTCAGTTCAATCACTTTTTTTACTAGGCCGTGCACATCCTGCTGCGCTTACCATTAAGTCATTCAAGAACAGTTGATTGATAGGCTGAAGGGCTATGTTACCATGGTAACTGGGGAAGCTTATTAAAACATATTTGTATATTTAATGTGATTAAGAGACTAAAGGAAAAGGATGTCAAGATATATATATATATATTTTTTTTTTGCAGTCTCAGAATGAATATCCTTTATGCAATTTTTACCATGCTGACAATCACATACCAGCAACATATTATGATATATATTCTAGAATTGTGTCAGTTTATAGACTTGTCTAAGTTTTATTTTTATTTTTATCTTGTATTTTCGCAGCAGCACACAAAAGTCACTAATTTTTATTTTGCTTTTCTTTTTATTCACTCTCATCATCTCATAAAAAGAGTCAACAATCAGGGTGCTGGGTCAGTAGAGATGTGTAAAGTTAGAGAAGTAAACAATATTGTGATGTATATATACAGTATATATATGTGTGTATATGTGTGTCCCCGAATGTGTGTATTAATGTATATGTGTGTGTATGTGTGTATATGTATGTGTTTGTGTATTAATGTATGTGTGTGTATATATTAATGTATATATGTGTGTATATGTGTGTGTGTGCGCGTTTGTGTATTAATGTATAATAGGTGTGTATGTGTGTGTGCGCGCATGTGTTTATGTATGTGTGTGTATAAATGTTTATGTGTGTATTAATGTATATGTGTGTGTATGTGTGTATATGTATGTGTGTGTATTAATGTATATGTGTGTGTATGTGTGTATATGTATGTGTGTGTGTATTAATGTATGTGTGTATATATTAATGTATATATGTGTGTATATGTGTGTGTGCGCGCGTGTGTGTATTAATGTATATTAGGTGTGTATGTGTGTGTGCGCGCGTGTGTGTATGTATGTGTGTGTATAAATTTTTATGTGTGTATGTGTGTGTGTATTAATGTATATGTGTGTGTATGTATGTGTGTGTATTCATGTTTATGTGTGTATGTATTAATGTATATGTTTGTATATGTATGTGTGTATATTATTGTATACGTGTGTGTATGTGTGTATATGTGTGTGTGTACATGCGTGTGTGTATTAATGTATATGTATGTGTGCACGTGTGTATGTATGTGTGTGTGTATTAATGTATGTGCGTGTGTATATATGTATGTGTGTGTGCGCGTGTGTGTATGTATGCGTGGGTATGTGTATATGTATGTGTGTGTGTTTGTGTATGTATGTGTGTGTGTGTGCGCGTATGTATGTATGTGTGTGTATATGTGTGTGTGTATGTGTGTATGAATGTGTGTGTGTGTGTATTAATGTATATGTGTGTGCATGTGTGTGTGTATTAATGTATATGTGGGTGTATTTGTGCGTGCGTATGTGTATAAGTGTGTGTGCGCATGTATACATGTGTGCATATTAATGTATATGTATGTGTATATGTATGTGTGTGTGTGCGCGTGTATGCTTGTGTGCGTATTAATGTATATGTGTGTGTATGTGTATATGTATGTGTGTGCGCCGCGCATGTATGCATGTGTGCGTATTAATGTATATGTGTGTGTGCGTGTATGCATGTGTACGTATTAATGTATATGTATGTGTATGAATACATAATTTTACACATGTTTGCATTTGCAATATTTTATTAGCTTGCTTATTCTACGTTTCTATTGTATTTCCATTTATGAGTCCAGTAATACGTTGTGTTTTGTTATTATTCTGTTTCATAGCTTTGTTTCCTCTATTGCAGTCAGCAGGTGGATTGCAGTAACGGGTGCCATTTTGTTCTACCTCCCACCCCACACAGCAGGGGTTACATTGATGAACATGCAGATATATGGAAGGTAACACAAGCCATACAACAAAGCACTTGTCCTTGAAAACAATATCCATTAAGAAACTGGGAAGTGGCCATAAACTCTCCAGTAGTTAGAACATAAAGACTCTAATTAGGCAGCTAATTATCTGGAGGATGCATCTGCTGTAACAAGAGGGCATGCTTTAGAAAGAGCTAGTGATTGTAAAGCTGATAGGCATTCTATAGTCCTGGAAACATTTAGCAGTATAATTGATTACATAACCAAAATTCTGTTTTTTGTTCTGAAAATAAAATATAAATGGCATTTGTACAGCCCTTGCCTCATCAGGGTTATAAAATGATTGCATATAAAGTTTTAAATATAATAGAAAGGGAATTGGGCATTAACCGGAAGACAGACTATATATATATTGATGATTGCCATTAGTGCAAATTTGTCCTAAACAATTGACATTTGAGTTTAACCAGTATAATTTGTTCATCCAGATCCTTAAACATGTCACTGTCATTATTAAATCTAGCAGTGACCTTTAATAAATGTAATCTTATATTCTTCGACACTGTCCCTTCAGTGTAAGTATATTTAAAATATTTTCCATATATATATATATATATATATATATATATATATATATATATATATATATATATATATATATATATTGCGGGTAAAGTCAGATATCTGGTAATTCTAGGATTACCAGGCTAAAACTGACATTACCCAGCGGCTGTGGGTAAAGGCTGATGTAAGATCATACATCGGGCTTTACCCGGATAATCCTAGAATTACCCAAACGCTTCTGGATAAAGCTAATGACAGCACTATTTTCATCCTTTGAAGACAATAGTTCTTGCAAATCACCACATCAAACATATAAAGGATGCGCTGTAATTCCCCATCTTCACTACCTTTTTTGCCTCCGCCTGGGGTGTTCAAGGTTTAAGAAGCCCCCCTTCTAAACCTCATACCCCAAGGTTCACTTGGGGTGGATGCCAGAGGTTCGGCGGGGCGCCCCCCTTCAACCCCCCAGGCAGAGGCAAAAAAAAATACTGTAGATGGGCTTTATCCAGAAGCGTTTGGGTAATCTTAGGATTACCCGGGTAAAGCCTGATGTATGATCGTACATCGGCTTTACCCATAGCTGCTGGGGTAATGTAGGTCTTATCAGGGTAATCCTAGGATTACCCAATATCTGACTTTATCCATAACACACACAGATATATCTATATATGCAACTTATTTAATATAAAATGTATTATTATTTTATCTATTCTTTATTTATGTTATTAAAAAATAAAGCATTATAATTCAAACGTTCATTGTTGTTGTTTTTTGTGTATTTATAAATAATTGTTTTTTGATACATCAATGTATTTATTTTGAAATAATAAATATTCTACAATTTTTCTATCTATATAAATCTAGTGAGCAGCCAGTATGTTACTTCTACATAAGACCATATCATATATATTACTCACTGTATTTCTCTCTCCTTCTCTCTTACTCTTCCATTGTTTGTACATATCTGTCTCTTTGCAGCAGCCTGTCTGTAGATATCTCGTTCTCAGCTTGTCTGTATTGGTATCTCCTACAATGCCTTGTCTGGTCTCTATGTATTTATGTGTCTGTCTTAGTAATTCTCTGTTTTGCCTGTTTTTAACCATTTTGATTTCTCATTGATATATACAGTATAATATATATATATATATATATATATATATATATATATATATATATATATATATATATATATATATATATATATATATATATATATAAATATGTATACATATGTAGGGGTGTATATATATATATATATATATATATATATATTCACACACACCATTCACATTTCTTTGCTCCACTATCTCTCTATTTCTTCCTGAACTCCATCTTTTACATTTGTCTTCAGTCTCTTCTCTTTATCTCTCTCTTCCTCAGTCTGACTGTCAGTTTTGGCCCCTCGCTTCTATTCCAGACCAAGCTGGATTAACCATAAAATAACCCAGGCAGCTACCTATGGCCCCATAAAAAACAGGCCCCATTAAAAAAAATATTTTTATTATTTCTCTCATGGTTTTCCTCATAAGCCCCTATCAATTTCTTCTCTCTTTCCTATAAGCAAATGCACATTTATACCTAGAGTCATAACTTTACCACCCATCTTCAAGGTGTAATATATGTGTATGGTACATATATATATATATATATATATATATATATATATATATATATATATATATATATATATATATATATATATATATATGTGTGTGTGTGTGTGTGTGTGTGTGTGTGTGTGTGTGTGTGTGTGTGTGTGTGTAAGGGCTAGAGTTGTCACCTTTCTAATTATCATACATTTTTTATCATACATAACTGAGAAAGTAAAGCTGATAGAATTGGTTTTCAACGATCAGTTGTTTCAAAGAAGCTTCCAACACACTTAGAAGTTTCATCATAATAGGGTTTTTATTTCTATATTTATTCTTTATTATCCGCATTGAGCTGAACCACAAAAATACTGGTTATGTCAAGGGCCGGCTCAACCATGAGACTGACATGGTCTTATAGACCCAGGCAACACTTGCCAAGGGGCAGCACTTCAGTGACTAAGTCAGTCACTGTCAGACCCAGATCGCTCCTGTCCTATGTCTCCGTGGGGGAAGTCGCAGGCTCCCAGCAGCACAACCTCATTATGCACAAAGGCACAGAACAGGTCAGGGGCGACATTCACGGTGGGACAAATATATTTCTTCCCTAACTTACTTCCCACTTATTGCACAATTGTGCATAAGCATTGCATGTAGGTAGGCAAGCTTAGTAAGGTCAGCGGCTAGTAGGTTGATATGCTAATCAGTAATGTTAATACTGGGGGGGGGCATCATTGCATTCTCTGACCCAGGCAGCACAATATCTTGAACTGGGCCTGGCTATGTCGATGAAATATTGACTGGATGGTAACCCTAGTATTCCCATCAGAGGCTGCAGTCACATTAGCAATAAAGTAAAGGGGTGCTTTTATGAGTTATGGGCCAGACTCACATTAGCAATAAAGTAAAGGGGTGCTTTAATAAGTTATGGGGCCCTATTATACTATTGTTATTCTTTATGCCTGATAGAATCTTAATCTTTGATTGTTAACCAGTATCATATTTCCCTCGGTTTATGCCTTCTTTATGTCTGGTTACTTTCTTTCGATATCAAGGTTTGTGCATCTGATCTGGTTTAAAATGGTGTTAGTACTCCTTTAAATGTCACAATAGGTTAATATTTAGTAATCCACATAATTAACCAGCAGCAATGTTCAGATCCTCTAGAGAACTGGTTTCTCTTGACGCAGGGTCAAATAGTTACAATAATAATGTAATTGTATGTCCCATAATGTTAAAACAATACTCGGACTTGTTAATTTCTAGAAGAGCTGGTATTACAGATATGTGAAGCTAACAGTAATTTGTATTTTGTTGTGGCATACTATGAATTAGTTAATTTTAGCATTGTAAAAAAAATGGTTTAATAAAATGTAAGACTCACCTTTTGTTACAATAATGTACAAAGGGCCAGATTACAAGTGGAGCGCTAAATATCGATTGCATGCAATCAATATTAGCGCTCCACTTTGTAATACCAGTGCACGATAATGTGCACTGGTAATACAAGTTAATCGAAATGCGAACGTGAGCTTGGTTCGCATTGCTAGGAAGCATTGCGCTCACGAGAGGTCGCAGTAGCAATAACCAACCACTTGTACTGGCTGGTTACGTTTGCGGGAGCGCAATAATTTAGCGCTCCACTTGTAATCTAGCCCAAAGTTGTTTGTTTTTTTCAAGTCAAGAGCAGTTCAGGGATAAACTCCTTGAAGAGCCTGGTGAAATTCATGTTCCTGGTCTCCTTTCCTGTGTCCACATAGAGACAGATGTAAATGAGCTTGTGCTCCGATCTCACCGATCACTGTGTAGAATTCAAAATAACAAATACATATTTCACAGGTATTTTATAACAAAATCAGAGGAATAAATTATAAGATAAATTGCAATTTAATTGTATTGTCATTATTTAAACAATGGCTTATTGTTGTTCTCTCTCACTGTTATAATTCTTTTTCTGCCTTATGCTACTCAGTTTTTGGTTAAAGACACTGTAAGCTCTGATAAAGCATAAATTAGTAGGACTTTCATGTTACCATACTTTAGTTTCAAGAGACTGACTATCCCACTGAACACAATAAGCACAAGAGGGTTAAAATATAGCAACACGAAAGCTCAATGAAAATTAACACTGACCCCTTGGTCATGTCTTCTAACGCGTTTCACTTTTGCCTTCTCAAACCAATGGTGTTCATGCTGAACTATGAGTCACTTTTAAACTTTTGATAAATAAAGTATATATGTTAACGATATTGTTGTACTCCTTGTAACATTGATAGGGGCTTAGAAGCTAATGCTTATTAACTAATGCTTGTCACAGGACTGACAATTTGTCAAGACACATGTGGTAGGGTGCCAGTGTGTTTGCTTCTACAAGTTTAGACTAGAGATATAGCAATCCAGAAAAGGGATATAGAAATCTAGATGGGAACCAGAAGTCCCTTCTAGTCTATTCATTCTGCAGCCATACATATTTTGAGTTTAAAGGACCATTAAATAAAGTAGAATTGCATAATTAACATGTGAGTAACAAAAAGACAATGCAATAACACATGGGGGCCGAATTATCAAGCTCCAAATAGAACTTGATGCCCCTGTTTCCAGAAAACAGCAGTTATGAAGCAGCGGCCTAAAGATCGCTGCTCCATAACTTGTCCTGCTCTGAGGCTGCGGACATCAATCCGCCCAATCCTATATAATCAGGCTGATTGACACCCCCTGCTAGCGAATCTGCAGGGGGCAGCATTGCACAAGCAGTTCACAAGAATTGCTTGTGCAATGATAAATTCGACAGCGTAGCCTGTCGGCATTTATCAATTTGCGGTGGACATGATAGGCTACATAGTATCATGTCCGCTCGCACTTACATAAATCGGCCCCTTAATCTGAATTTCAAATAAGCAATACATTTTTTTCTGACAAATTTATTTTTTTCCTCATTTGCCGGCTCCCTATATCATGTGATATCAATCAGCCAATCACAGACTACTACACATTTACACTGTGAACTTATAGATACTCATCATCAGCCCTTATTGACAAAGATGCTATTTTCCTTTGGGCAAGCAAGAATCTTTATCTGGTTCTATTAGTTATTCAGGCGTTCACTTGATTAGTTTTTTTTATCTATTGCAATTAAGTTTTCTACCACTTTTTATTATTTTTTTATTTTTTTAAATAATGAATAATGTTTTTTTCTGAAACGCTTTTTTCCAATATATGTTATTGAATTCCTTGCTCTATATGCATAAAGTGATAAATCATAGACTTCCTTTTTTATCTCACATGAATCAATGGTATTTTATAGTCAATAACAACAAAAGATGAATAGCCATTTGAATAGTTTCTGTGTATGTTATTTTGGAGATATGATCTTGAGAACTGAATAGTAATCTATAAAATGGCATCTACAAAAGACACACATGAAAATTACTGAGCACTGTGCGATATGAAGGACGCATGGTCTCAGGTGGGAGCAAGGTTCATGGCACTGTGGTGGTCTGTGCCTTCTGTGCCCTGTAAATGAGTCTATAGAGGCTAATCATGTGATAACCTACTTTGACACACCACTGAAGTCCTTCTGAAGAATGCATGGAGCTGATGGGAACCCATCTGACCAGTGTATGTCAATACTGCAGAAAACTAAATAAAATAAAATTATATACATTTATTTATTGCCATACTTAGATCCTCTATACTAACCTGCCCAGAATTAGCCTCTGTAGTACAGAGGTTCTGACAGCAGATGGGGTGTAGTGCGAGCAATAATTAGTGTTTATTTGACACAAACCGATTATTGGTACAGGCCATCCATGCTTGATATGATACTATGTGTGATTTGGGTCACGTGAAATTATAATGATACAACGTGTATAGTCTATAGCTTTAGACAATGATGTTGCTATGAAATGTTTTTTTAGCAAGTTATACTGTGATACATTGGATATGAATTTTTGGCTCTATCATAGAGAGCAATAAATACTGCTATTATCAATTATAAGAGTGCTTGATTCCCTATCTTTTCTAAAGGTATATGTATTTTGATGTACCGTTTCTTTTCTTGTAGTATTTGTCCAGATAATAATTATAGGGTCTGCACCATTTTCTATATTGAATAGCTACTGAGCTGGCGGTATTTGACTCAAGTATATGGACCATTTGTCCTATACTGTTTTTTGTTTATATATATCAAATACAGTGAAGCTGTTTGATGACGGCTGCAGTGGTCCCACCTGACCTTGATCAAGCGTGGGTCCAACTGATGTGGCCTGCCAACTGCGTATTTGATTAAGTAAGGTGGCCTTGTTGTTTTCCCATTCTTTGTCTCATTTCCTAGCCTCCTTAGCTTGCCTCATCAGTTTTTTCCTTCTAGCTTTCTCTGCCCCAGTACCTCTCTCAGTGATTTGGTCTCTCTCTGTCTGAGCTTGTTTGCCTGACTCACTGTACATACTCAACTATGCATGTATTCCATACCCTCTGTCATTCCCCTTTCTCAGCACTAATCTCTCCCCCGCCTCCCTCATTTGCAGATGCTTCTTGCT